>NW_015113346.1:42269-95138 GCF_001443285.1 Poecilia latipinna
CCCTTCGGGGCCCCCCCCCCCCCCCCCCTTTGGGGCACCAAAAAAGGCCCCCCCCCCCCCCCCCTTTTTTTTTTTTTTTTCCAGTCCCTCGGATGCTTTGCGGTACGACAGGCCGAGAGCCAGAAATAGAAAATCAAGGTCTTAGTGGGGGGGCCGGGGGGGGACTTTCGACTGCTTCGCACAGGAAATGTCATCGGGGTCTGGACAGGTGGTGGCGAGAAGCAGCACGGACGGGACGAGACAGCAGGAGGAAATGAGAAAGAAAAAGACCAGGGACCAAATGAGGTCAGAGGTGGAGGAGAAAGACAGATAAGAGAGGCGTCTGCATCCCCCCTACCTCCCCCCCACCCCCCGTACGCCTCAGCTCAGACTATTTCAGTGGGTTGAGGAACGCCGTCTGCGTCGGTCGCTGTATTTGGAAAGGAATGTGTGAGTGTGTGCACCTCGACACAGCTGAAACCCAGGCACCATGATCAGGCACATTTAGACGAACAACCGCAGCACAGATTTCCTCACCGGTTGTCACAGTTTCATACCAACATCACACAGTGGGAAAGAAATTATCCTTGGTGCTCTTCCAATTCTTCACTGCAAGCTCAAAAAAAAAAACAAAAAAAAACGCGACTCTTTTTTTCCTATAATAAACCCTCCGTACCTGAGCACTAACAAGAGGGCTCGACACTCTTCGGTGAGGAAGCTGCTACCAGGGGAAGAAGGTTCAAAGTTGCAAATAGCTGTTTAAATATGAAGAGAGAGGAAGCAAGGAAGTTATTTTAAAAAGCGAAACCATTTTCTGCAGGTTGAGACAAGTTCATTCAAGCTGCTAGAGCGAGCCAGACTTTCAGCAGATAAGTCTGAATAAGTTCCAGCAAGAATGATGCTTTTGTTTCATCCGTACGGCGTCTGCAAGGGAAAGTGCTACATTTTAAGATGTCGGCAGCCTTTAATCGTACTGCTGTTTTAGTAACTCTTCTCTCAAACAAACCGTCTGACCTGATGAAATCTGAGGAGTCTGAATGGGATAAAATCAACAGAAAAAAAAGTTTTACAGTAACCAAAGACTAGAAATCGATGATGACATAACTTGAAAGAAGTATGCATACTTGCTCTTGTTGAGTAAACCCAACAGATGGATAAACAGATGGACCAAAGGGCAGAGCGACGGACGGACAGAAAAAGAGTTTCAATGACTGATTAGGGAAAATTATCTGGAATTTTAAATATTTTTTTCCATACTTTGTTTTCATTTTCAATACTTATACAGAACTTGAGAATACCTAAACTCCATGCTTTTCCAGACTGTGTCGGAACCACGGAGAATCGTTCTATAAAGCCACAAGGTAAAAAGCTTTCCTGACAGAAACAGATGATGCAGCAACAAAAAAAAGGAAAATCTCTGTGTAAGAAATGAACACTACATTCAAAAGCTGCTGCGTAAAAGAAGACCAAAAAATGTTCCTAGCATGTTTCCAACAGAGTGTTGAAAAGCGACAAAGGAAACAGGAAAAACAAAACGCTACAAAGCATCACAGTGCTCACCTCCTCCCTCCTCTCCTCCGACGGGCCCTTGAGCTCCCGGGCCTGGTCATCTTTGGGGTTGAAAAGGTAGATGTAATCCGAGGAGTAGCTGACTAGCACCTCTTGACCGTCCCCGCTGTAGCAGAGAGACGTCACCCTGCACGACTTGTTGGACAGGTGGGAAGGTACGAAGCGCACACACATGCCCGTCGTTCCCCGGCCCATGTAGTTACCTTGGTTAGAAAGGAGGACTTATTGAAGACGAGACCATCAGTTTAATTAGTCCAAGTAATCAGATGTGAAATAGCTGCTTAGAGTTTGATTGTCTTCATTTTCCCCCACATGTATTACTCAACAAGCATAATTTATAATGCAGAGACAGACTGTATTATTCTGAAAACCACAGGAGAAGAGCAGTTTCGTCACTTAAAATCCAAATAAGCTGTAGCTTAACACACAGCAATACATTTGTACATCTTTGAAAAGCAGCAGTGGAGCCTACTGCACAACCAACAAGGATGCAGTAAGTGATTTCTGTATGGTAAGTCAACAACAAAACACTTATCGTTTCCAGCAGCCATTGTATAGCGCACGCAGCAGTAAAGCCAGCTGACCAAATATACTGGTGCTCCACTTGGGTTGCTAGGTGATGACCTGGGCTTTGCTGGGGTTGCTAGGTAACCATAAAATCTAACTTAACAATCGGGTTTTTTTTTTAAATGCCTCATTTTCCAGAGACCATAAAATATTAACTTACTGCCACAAAATGGCTGAGCGTTTCTGCGTTCAGAAACAGTCGAGACCCAAAATGGAAGCACAAACTGTGAACTTACATAATATGTTACCTTTAAATCTTTCTGAAATCAACATAAACAGAAAGAATCGAAGCAGGGACAGTTTACCTGTGGCTCTGGTTCCCAGCATGCGTCTGTCATAGATTCGCACCGAGCTGTCTGAGCAGCCCACAGCCAGGTAGTACGGCACCAGAGGTGAGATGGATATGGAGGTCGCCGCTCTTCGGCAGTTAATCAGAATGTCCTGCGATCAAAGCAAACGTGACAAGTTGAAGCTCAGAACGACATAAACTGGTAATCTGTTCAATAAAGCTTAAGATCCAAAATTAAAAAAAAAAACCAGGGAATTAAAAATATAAATACACATCTAGAGTCTCACTCCCTGCAGAGCCTGCTGCAGGCAGGAAGTGAGACTGGCTTGCAGGTACAGCAGAGGAATAAACCTACACTTAAATGCATTCACTTATAAGTTTTTGTAAGCATAGATGACCAGCTGATTTGTTTAAACTGGAACAAGATTTTATAAAACCGGAAGAGCGACCTTATAGAGCTTTAATGGAGCCACAAATACACATTTCTAAAAGTTAAAAAGTTAGACTAATTCACTTTTTTATAACTAAAGCAAAGAAATATGTGGATAAGGGCCGTTTTCTTTTATTTTTTTTTTTGGTAAAGCTGCACAACATATCAAAGCAGAGCATCAGTGTTTGCAAAATGTGTTATAAAGTAATTGTTGGTTAATATCATAAAAGTAAACATGCTTGCACAGACTAAACTGCAAATGCTACAATGAAATAATCAGCACGCTAATTTGTGCAAAGCATCACGATGAATAGATTTTTTAAAATGTGAAATTGTTCATTTTCCAAAATTTTAATCTCCAACGTACGAGAGCAGCTCTGCTTTCAGCTTATCCATATCGTCTCCAGACTGGGATAAATCTCAAAGTAAAGTATCTAAAAAAAATATCAAGGTTGGTAAATGTGATCGTTTCTACATTTCGGAGTCGTTTTTCTGGTAATATGGAACAAAACAAAAAAAAAAAACGTCAGGTAAACATGGCTGAACGTCTTTTGAAAGGCTGGACTTCACTACACAAGTCGAGCTAATCGAGCTAATGTGACGCTCGGTTGTTTGTCCTCCTTCAGATTAGTCACAGACGGATCTCCTCTCATAAGGAACAGCAGCAGGGTTAAGCAAGGCAACGACGACGCCACCTGGTAAAACTATTCAAGCAGTTTTAAGGTCACGGGTTCTGATCTGAAGAACGAAACATGAGACAGCAGCCACGCAAAGGCTTCTGCATCCCAGGCAGCCTGGATCGAAGTCAAGAAAACAGTTTGCCGAAGCGCTTCGGAAAGAAGCAACAGCGCCGCAAGGTTGACCTCCGACACTATGAGGACTTAGTAAACGCTCACTTATTTCTGTAACTTTCTACTGATGTCACTAGAACTAAAACCAGCCCAGTTTGTCGGCGTACATCTTTGCAGTCTTCTTTAGTGCAGCTGGTTTTTGTGCGAAGGTCAAACCACCGCACTGTGCCGTCCTCCCCACACGACAGGAATGTGTAGGGATCGTTTGGTACAGTCATAATCTGAGAGGAATAAAATAAACACAGTCAGAGAAGAGGTCATTAAGGTAATGCAGCATTTTATTATCGCTCAGCACCTCGTAAGCCGTGCCGTAGTGGCAGGTGAACTGACACTGCCGGTTGAACTCGGGACTCTTCTCGGTGTGGGTGTAGAAGATGATGCCGTCTCCGGAGCAGGAGATGATTTCCTGATCGTTTGTGTGAGGCATGAACTTGGCACTGAAGATGTTCGCTCGATGGCCGGAGCGGATCGACTTCTTCACCTGAAGATGGGGAAATAACAGTGGACAGTTATGGTGAATTTGTGGTACCTAAAGCTCCTGTTCAGCTTAAACTTTAATTTATTTTTTTTTTTTAGATACACACGCAGTGCTTAGTTGTTTCTAAATATTATTTTAGCAATGTTGAACTGTCTGCATGTTGCAGCCTTTTATTCAAAAAGAGACTGATGTTTACATATGCTGCACAGAGACTTCTTTGTCTGACTGTCTGACATTAAATCAGAGTAAATATTGTCTACTTTAGGGCATTTTGCTAAATAAGATGGAATCATCTAAACTTTTCTCAAATTCAGGAGCTTCTATCCTTTTCCTTAGCACAGTCACGTTCGACGAATTTGAATATTCACTCCGATGAGGCTCGTTTGTCACGTTAAAAGTGCATTTAAAAAATAACCGTTAAACAGGCACTAAACACGCTTTTCCACAGACCCACATTTCTGTATTAAAAATATTTTTTATTGGTCTAATATAATATCCTAATCTTAAATGTCATGTTTTCATTTGTTGTAAGAGGAAAGTCATCATGATTAGCAGAAATAACGACGATTACAGCTCGCCTCAGCACCAAACACAAACTATTGGAACGGTAAGGCGAAATATACCAGAAAATCTAACAGTTTTCTTTGTTTCTTCAGTGCAACATCATATTTTAGAATTTAAATATGTTTTCATATTCCTGTTGCAATAACCTGCTCATATAAACTGCATTTTATGAACTCCAACAGCAAAGTAAGTAAGTTGTGTGGAAAGTAGGGCGATGTGGGTTGTGCTGTGGTGGCGCAGGGGTTAAGCACAACCCACATATGGAGGCCTTTGTCCTTGATACAGCTGTCGCAGGTTCGATTCCCAGCCTTGGCGACCTTTGCTGCATGTCTTCCCCCTTCTCTCGTTACCCACTTTCCTGTCAATTAACTGTAGAATAAAGGCCGCTAGGGCCAAAAATATCTTTAAAAAAAAGTAGGGAGACGTAGCACATCCCTTTTCAAGGTTCAATTTGTCTCCGATTGTTTCCGTAACGGTGGAAAACTTCGCAGGTTACGACCAACCTTCTTGTTGTACGGGTTAGTGATGACCAGAAAGGTATCGTCTGACCCTGACAGGATGTATTCGCCTGTGTCGTTCCAGGATATTGTGTTGACCTGAGAGGAGATGAAGGAAGAAAGTGTTTAGAGGGCTGACAGAAAACCAATTGGGAAACTTCATGACCGCGCTCTGGCAAGACGAGACAACACCAAAAACTGTAGACAGAGACTAATAACATTTCTTTATCATCTTAAGGCTCTTTTTGTTTCTCGCTTGTTGTTTGAACCAAATAACCATCCGCACCCTTGTGTGGACAGCCACAAATATCAAATTTAAATTTTACAAATTGAATTTAGTTAGTATAAATATCCACAATGATCTTTAAATAAAAACATAACATGCAAGAAAACACAGCAGCGTCTCAAATCTGACAATTACATTTTTGTGTTTCACAAATGAACAAAAGAGAAGAAAATGTAAACATTTAACACGTCTACTGATTTTGCAGACTAAGCAAACGGATTTCAACGGGGATAGTGAAATATGTGGAAGAAAACACTTAAAATAAGTTATTTCCTCTCATCTATATGAAAATCAAAAGACCAACCGTATAAATGATGACACAGCCAAAAATGTTTACACACCCTCTAGTCCACTTTATTAGTCCAAAAGGAGATTTATTTTAAACTTAAAAAAAGATCATTTTAAGCCAAACAGGACAAAAAAAAATTTAAAAATTTAAAAAATCCGCCCTTTTAAATAAAAGAAAAGATAAAGTTCTACATCAAATTCAGCTTCTACATTTTCACTCAAATCCTAGATTTATGTTTGTGCTTTGCTCATATTTAGCTGAACATCAACAATAATTGAGCAGCGATTTACTCCCAGCAGCAGAAACAGAACAAAGCATCAAGCTCGGCTTGTTTTCTGTGTGTTTGTGGATCAATATTTCATTACGACCCGCAGCCTCGTTCGGCGCTCCGTCGTGACAGAGCGGCTCGCTGCAATCAGTCAGATCTCTCCGGGCTCGGAGCTGCGCTGCAAAACAAACCCACACCTCTGCAGCGGCCAACGCTTCAAACTCGCCAATGAGAAGAGATGAGCCGATTCCAGTGAAAAATCAAGGGTTTTGTTTATTACGATGCTTTTTTGTTTTTTATTTAAAAACACGCCATTGACTATTTTTTTATTGCCCGAGTGTTCACTGGGAATCTCCTGTAAATCAGTTTCTGTCGCTGATTATGAATTAAAATCACTTTGGATGTTTTCTTCCTGTTTTGTTGTGTTTGAGCGTCCTAAACCATCATCTGGTTTCCCATTTTCCAGTCCACAAATAATAAAAATAAAAATCCACCTCAAAGTGGAGGAGGAGCTGGTTTTAGCAGAAAAACGTGTTTTTTTTGTCAAAACTCTTAATGAAACCTATTTTTACACGTCATTTCTTTCTCCTTGTAGAGCTTTAATTGTCTGATATTTTCATTTCTCCATCAATTTCAAACACAGAGAGGACAAACACTGATTTCTTATTTTACCTGTAAATAGAATCATGTTGCTCGAGGCCAAAAGCACTAGAACATACGACACTTATCTTTATAAAAAGAGAAGAAAATCTGATAATGAAGCAACTCCTGCTAAAAAAGCTCACTGGAAGATGGCGCAGTTTATGGAAGTATCTTTTCTTTGCCAGTAATTAAAGCAGCTACCAAATATTCCTCTCATCCAATAGCTTCTGTTTATAGCAAAGCTGCATAGAGTCATTTTGTAAAAAAAAAAAAAAAAATTCCTAACTAACTTTTGTGTCACATTTCCGCGCCACATTTAAATGAATATTCCGGTGTTTCCTTGGAAAAAACTCAAATCTAAAGGAGAGAAAATCCCAGAGCACAAAAGCTTCATTTGGTCCCATTGCTGAATGCACATCGTCTCGCTCAGCATATGTTCTGACTCAACACATTTAAAGGAACAGCAACACCACAGATTGCGACTGCAGACACTCCTATATTTAGACAGACCCGATTTACCAAATAAAAAAGGCTGTGTAAGTAGTAATGTATACTACGCGCATCCATGACTTCAGTAATCCTGGGTGTTTGTGTGATAAATGACCAAACGAGAAGCAGATGGCGTGGTTAAAAGAGGGTTAGTGACTGGTTTGGCTTCATCTCTGCAATATTAAAGACTTGTGCATTTAATCAGATGGATTAACTGGAACCGTTAATCCATCTGATTAAATGTTTCAGTTAGTCAAAAAGAGAAACCTCTTTAAATAAAAACATATTAATTAACCTTTAAGCTGCATAAAAAAAACCCTATAATTATATTTTTTAATGTTTTTTTCTTGAATGTCTTTTTAATTAAATAATCCTCTAAAAATGCTGCATGTCGCACTGGAAGGTGAAACTCCCCTGGAGTCTAAACTCTGCTAGGAATTTTCCTTCCATAATCCTCCATATTCCTATAAAATGTGACCAGCCACACTGTCCCTGCAGAAGACAACCCACAGCATGATGCTGCCACCACCATGTTCGTAATGTAGTGTTAATTTCCACCCAGATGCAGTTCTTTGCATATAAGCCAAACGTTTCCCGGGCAACCAAAGAGCCATTTCTGCCCTCAGTCCAGCTGAATAAAAAAAGAATTAGAGTTGTGAACGTTGCCTCATCTTTTGTCAAAAGACAATCTGAAATATTTAAGTAAATATCTACAGTAGGAAATTTGTGGTTGTTTTTAGAGGATCGGCGTTTTGTTTTTAGGTTTTAAAACAAAGAAAAACATAAATCGCTTACAAAAGCACTTAGCACTGATGAGAACAAATATAACAAACATTACTGATGCCTGTGTCATTCTGTTGTGAAAATTTAATGCAGGACTTATTCCATGCAAAAAAAAAAAAAAAAACTAATAAAAACTGCTGAAATCTGCATTTGTTATATCTATCTATCTATATATATATTATCTATATTTTTCTGCATTGTTCCAGGCAAAATAAGAGCTACGTGTGGCACTGGAGCCAATCTGAAAAGAGGGATGAATGCAAACGCAGACCACAGCTTTTAGATTTCTTATAAAAAAAAAAATGACGGATGAAAATCATCCGTCATTCAGTATTTTGTATTAGACTATCAAATAATAAATACAAGGAAATTTGAGATGCAATGTGGAAAATTTCAAAGACTATGCTCACTTTTAAGACAACGTATATAACCTGACAATGCAAAGAACAAAAAAAAAAAAAAAAAAAGAAAGCTAAAGGCAAAAAACAACAAAAAAAGAAAAGTAAAAATAAATTTTAAAAAAGGTAGGCAGCTCTGTTGGGTCGTGCGAGTGTTGCTGCGGTGTTTTGGTCGGGCTGAAGTCCTGCCTGATGGCGTCACGAGACGCTGTGTGACTGATCCGTCAGCTTCAGGTTTCCTGCAGGCATCAACCACCTGACCTGCAGCCAGCACTCCGCTCGGGTTTACATACCGACCGAGGGGAAAAACAACATGCTGGGCGCTTTTCTTCAAGACAAAATAAACTCATAAAAACGGACTCAGAAACGCAGAACACTTACACAACCATCGTGGACGTTGAGAGTCGCTTCTAGTTTCAGCCTCTGGACAAATTCTCTCCTACCTGCAGAAAAGACAAAAACGCTTTTAAAACCTACTGGCATTCATTCGAGTCTGGAACACTTTGACACATTTAAGGTTTGCAATAAATCAGAGTAGAGTGCACTGGATTATTATTATTATTATTTGCAGAAATACTGCTGCTGCAGAACGAGAGCGAGAAAGCAGGAGGAGGACTCGCCGATCTCAGTTCTCGGTTTAAAAGCCGAGTTCTGTAAGGATCCGAGGAAGCCGCCACGTTCCCGAGACGTCGGCTTTGAACTTTGAGTTTAAGCTGCGAAATTCTGCGGCTGCCGTTTGCTCAGACGGAAAACTGGACCTGCATCGACGGGCTTAAAACTCAGGAATCCGGGCGACGTGGAGAGGCATGTCACATGTGAAGGTGCTGAAAAACGTTGCCATGTTGGAGACGCCAGAATGTCCAACGGCATTTATTATAATAAAAACCGACAAATTCTGAAATTCACACAAAAATATGTATTTGTTAATAATTTAAAGAAAAGGATTGTATTCTGAGTTAGTTGAGAGTAAAAAGTAAGTATTGTTCAAAATACTTATTGTTCCTCTAATTGCAAGAATGATATTATGATCAATAATTTTCCTCTTTTCTTTCTTTCTTTCTCCTTTGTTAACTGTTTTCTGTGAGCTTTAGCTTCTCAGCCAGTAAAAACTTACATCTGTCATTAAAGGGAAGTTGCCCTCTAGTACTACCAAAATTTGCTGGACGATAAATAAGTCCCTGAAGTTATTGAGATAAACAATAATATTGTTGTCATTTTCAAGTAGCATAATAGTAATAATGCAATAATAATGCAAGTATACATTCTCAAAGCTCAATAAACTTTAATTTTTGATAAACATTTAACACTGAAACTGGAAGACATTTTAAGTCTCTGTAAAAACAACTGCCCTTCGCAAAAGGACCTAGTCGAGACAAACGCACCAAAGGAAAAAAAAAATATCAATCATGCAAATGGGAATGATCAACCTCATTTTCATTTATCATGCGGTTAATTGATTTACTTCTTATTTCGACAGACTTAGAGAATCTCCAAACGCTGAAATTACTGTTGGGATTTTTACTTCTAATATTTTTTCCATCAACTGTTGGTCATATGAGATTAGCCATAAATATCAATACGTTTAGAAATACTGATAAATGCTACTACTGTGTGGCATTTAGTGACAGAATTGCACCATTTAATGTCATTGCTGTCCTGGAGAATTTTAATCTACTCTCTTGGTTTTTATTTTATTTAGTTTTTAAGAAAATTCGGTTTATTAACAACAGAGACATGTAGTCACAGACATGCAAGCAATTGTAAAAAAATAAAAAATAAAAAAATAAAAAATAGACTGAAATTGACTTTTGAATTCTTTTTATCAGGATTTTTATCATTATCACGATATACGCTATAAAATCCAGACATTTAAGTCTATATATTTTGGACATATACAGTGAGGCTGAATGGTTCTGGAAATTGCATCCAAAGATACTGCAAATTTAAGTTTTTTCCCCAGTCATTGGCGTAAAAAAAGAAAAATCTTTCCAACTTAGTAGAGGTGAAGAAAATGAGCAAATAAAGCTGCTCATAGAAGCATTTGTTATGAATTTACTCCCTTTCTTCTACTAAACAATCCATTTGGTTGAAATCACAATAGGACCAACTCAAATCCCACCGTATTTTCAGCTTCGCAGCTTATCTCCCCGCTTCACCTTCTGATGCGCCGTTCTTAACACTAAATATATCTGATAAGAGGTGTGACCCACGCATCCCTGCATGCGTCCTCGCGTGCACAGACCCGGCTCTGACTTTATCTCGGCTGGGCTAAATACGGCGCTGACTAAACCTCTGAGGCACCAGCTCCACCTCAACAGGCTCATATCTCCTCACACAGGCCTCCGACTGAACGGTTTGACACAACAAGCCCTGGAGATCGACTGCTTCTCCCAACGGCAGCCATCTTCACCGATTGGTTTATCTGCGCCGTTCAATACCAACCAAAGCACGAGCGCACAAGTGATGCAGTGACGGACTCAAAGAAACTAAAGCTGGAATTTCAATCAAGATTAACCGTGTTTAGCAGCTGACTTTGCATGTTTGAATCCTTCAAGTGGATATGATGGAGGAATACGAGTAAAGGCAAATTTCTAACGTTAGATTACCCAAAAGCTTAGCAGGTACGGCTTTAATTCAACGGCAGAAAAATTGTCTTTTCAAACCTTTTTTTTATTTTATTTTTTATTTTACGTGCACAAGAAGCTCTAGAAGAGTCAAAATAGAGATATTAATGAGGACTGATTCAACATGCAGCACAGAGAAAATGCCAAAAACTGTTAAACTTCCAATACAGGCAGACAGAAATGGAAATCTATTATGTTATCTCCTGTTTATTTTCCCACTTTAAAATTCTTTTAAAATGCAGAAGAAACACAACAAATGGTTACATTTTAAATAATTTTAGACTGCAGATTAAAACAGTTTGACATTTTCTTTAACATAGGAATTGGCTATTCTAAAACTTTTATCAAAATCTAATAAAGCAATCGCACATCAGGTTACAGAAGCATAAAGTTTCAGTCTTTCTGGAAGTCTGGAAGTTTTTCCTGTCTGCATCCTGAATCAAATTAAACAATGTTCTATAAGATTCGTTTCACTAATGTAATCTGCCTGCTCCGGTTTCCAGTACTTTCCGATACCATTACTGTATAACTTTCCAAATGACAGTTTAAACAATCTTGAAGACACATTTACTACCTTAGATTTACCATTAAATTAATTTTATTATTCTCCTTTTTAACAAAACCTAAAAATGGAAATAGATAAGCTGGTTGCTTTATGCTTTGTATATACTTTAACTGAAAAATACATATAATACATGTATTTTAACAATTGTTTAACTAATTTTATTTTTGCTTTACTTTGAACCTTTAAATATTTCCCAGTTCTGCAAAAGTTGCATTTTTGAATGTCTGTGATATCATTTATATTCTTCTCTTGCCCTGCTCCTTGTTGTAAATTAAAGGATTTAAATTAGTTATTTTTCTTTTTAGCCGTCAGGAGAACTGAGTAAGGCTGCCCTTCCCCCACCTGTTGCTACAGAAAGAATTTTTAAGATTTTAATTGCTATTTAGAGAGAGAAAAAAAGTATTTTTGAAAAATTCATGAAATATTCTCATTATTCTAGTGTAGATTTGGCAAAACAAGCCCAGATTTTTATACTGGTTCTGGATGTTATAGTTGTTTTGCTATTTGTAAGATATGTTTAATATTTGAAGGAGATCTGTAAAGGCAATTATACATCAAAACTGCTTAACACACAAACTACATTTTTATGTCATTTTTAATCAACAAATTAAAATGTTTCTACAAATCGTTTTCCACATAACTGGCGATACATTTCTGACACTAAACAAGTTTAAGTTTTGTTAAAACACAAGGACAACTAATTTTCATAATGAAGTCCAACATTTGAGTGCTGAAATGCTCCAGAGATCTGACATAGATGTTTATGTCTCAAGTAGTTAATTGATCCGTGATCATGAAACTAGATCATCCGAGAGTACTATGTGACAGGCAACCAATCTGTTGCCTGGCACATAGACATTGTGTTATGGATTAAATATATACTGTAATCTGAAGTGCTAAATGATCTGGAAATCAGAAAACATCCAGCTTTAACCTCAATAAAGTGGGTAAATTGTTTGGTTAGATAGCAGAATAAGATCCCGGTTAATAAACGGCTTAATTTGATTTGAGGAGCAGCAAAACTCTACAGCTTCCGATTCAGCTAAAAACAAACAAATCAACACACGTCCTGTCACATATGTCAGCGTTAGCATAGCGACTTGGTGTTTTTCTTACCTAAATAGCTGGTTCTGATGGAGTTAGGCTCCCCGTATCCAATCAGACGTTTATTAACATCCCAAACCAGGTTCCCAGTGCAGGACATTGCGACCAAGTGGGTTTGTTTTTAGCTGACAATAACATCTAAACTAAGCTAACCCTTCCTCGGACGGCGTCGCCTTTTGTCGGATTTCCATCCACTTCGGTCCCTTTCTGTCGGGACGGTGCTAGCTGGATGTGGCGCTCAGCATCGCCGTGGAGGGAAAGTCGCCCCAGTCCGATCCCCGCCGTCAGTCCCTCAGAGTCCACACGGTCCGTGTCTCTGCTCTACGGAATCCAAACTCTCTGTCTTTCTAGCCTAGCCTGGTTTATTTCTTTCTGCGGGTAGCGGTCAGCTGGATCAAAACAACGCGAGAAAGTCCGTGCTTTTGACAAAGAAGGCAGGTGCGTTCGTTCTCATACGCCTGGAAGAAATGGCTGTCGGAGTCTTTGTAAATACAATATCAGAATCAACTACATTGGTCAAGATTGTGTAAAATTTTTTTAATGACGCTCACAGGGTAAAGCTATTATTATTATTATTATTATTATTATTATTATTATTATTATTATTATTATTATTATTAGTTCTTCCTTCCTTGTATACTAACTGGGCTATGTTATTCATATTCTGTATTCTTACTTGAATCATTCACATTTGGATATTATGGATATTTTTCTTTTTGAATGAAAATTAAAGACATGGAAATAATGTTCTATTACCACCAAATAATTCAAATACAAGTTCAGTTTCATCTTAAAAATAATGTAATAAGAATGGAAGAATCATTTGAATATTTTTAGAAATTCTAAATGTACTTTACTGACACACTTTTGAACACCTTCTTAATTCTGCACTGTCTTAATTCATAATTTTAAAAAGTCCACGCCACTGCTAAGTTGTTTGTTTTTGATATTTTTATTTTCATATTTACAGATGAATACATACAACTTGAGCTGCTCCAGATTTCCTCATTTTACAATAAAAGATATTTTACAATATATATTTTTTCCAAAATCCAAATTCTAAGTGTAATGTGTATTTGTGTTAAGACAGTTTACTCTGATCACCCTAAATAAAATTCAGTTCAACAGAAAGATACATTTTCACGCAGTGGGAAATATAGTTCAACTGTGCGCAGTAATCTCAAAATACAATATACAGAAGCATTATAGGACATGGAACAAATGTAAATAGCATTAATCAGAAAATCAGCGTGGAAATCTATTGAAACTGAAGAGGAGAAGCAGAGATCCTCAGCTGACCCAACAAAATCTGCTCACAGTGCAGAAATGTGAGTCTATGAAGGAGAAGAAACGAAAAGCTTGCATCTTCTTGAATAAATCGTCACAGTAAGCACATGATAACTTTTTATTGATAGGATCCTGTTTGTGTCTTGCTGCTTTAATTGCAGTGAAATTTAGCTCTAAAGTTTTGAATTTGGCGGCTGATTATATAAATATACCAAAGCAAACCCTTTAAGATTTTTATTTATGAAAAAATAATGGAAAAATATGCATACTTTACCTTCTACTTGAAAAAAAAGTAGTACTTTGTGTTTTCTATCACACAAAATGAAGACAAATGCACATAGGTTTAGGGTGTTATGTAGCAAAAAATGAAAAAGTTCAAGAAATAAGAAAATTGTTGGGCGCTGTAATTCTTTTGATGAGTTTATGTTTCCGCCTTTCTGGTACATTATGGAAACAAAAACAAACAACCTCGATAGTAAACCAATTATCGCAGAGCTGTCACCGTCTGGACCAATGAGAACCGTGCAGCTGTGTAACCCCGCCCATCACGCGGAAGGCTGAGTCGAACAGAAAGTCACCTCTTCTTGTCGGTCAGGGGGAAGCTACTGACAGCTAACAGCAGCGGCTTCTACCGGGGAAAGGTCGACAGTAGGACAGTAGCATCCTCCTCTAACCTTAAACTTCCCAGCATCCTATTTAAACTGCATTAAATAACGTCTAGCAACAGTTCTGTGGCTGGTAAACGCAGATAAACAACAATCTAACAGTTTTTAGGAAGCTAGCTTCTGGAGTCGGAACAACCCGGATCATGGCTGCGCTCAGAGCGTCCTACCACAGGATTCTGGACCGGATCGAGCACATCCTGCCCGCCAAACTGAGACCTCTCTACAACCACCCGGCAGGTAAAGTACTGCTCAGCCTCTTGGTGATACTGGCGAGGTGTTGCTGGTGGTCCAGCTTTGGTAGTGGTGTTGTTTATGAATGGGGAGCGCATCCTGAAGAGAAAATGAGAGCAGCTGCCGTCTAATCTGTGCTCCGCAATTTTACGAAAAGTCGTTGTTTTATGTAGTAATCTCACTCTTGGATAACTTTACTCCAACCAGATATAATCTTCTTAGATTGTTAAGAGTTTATAGGGCAAGTGTCTGCACTATAGTTTATGCTTTCTGGTTTGACAACAATCGGTTCATTCAAGCTTTCGGCCACTTCTCATCAGACCCACCTGTCAAGTTTCTGTGTGTTGTCTTTTGTCTTGGAAAGCAAACACAGATAGTTATTGATTTCTGCAGCAAAAATAACATTTCCATGAGCAAATATAGGTTTTTTTAGTCTGGCAAAGAACTTTGAATGTAAGTGTTCAGCTCTTTTAAATTTCTGTTTGTAATCATTTCTTGTTTTGAGGAGGTAAAAGGGCAAAATTAAAAAGTTTTCAAAGTAAACGTATGTCTAAGCCTTAAAACTTGTTAGGCTGCATAGTTACTGCAGAATATGGAGGTCAAAACTGATTCAACGCAAAAAATGTAAAAACAAAAGAAAAAAAACAAGTTAATTTGTTCCCAATATGTGTATTTGGTTTATAATTTATGTCCTGTTATTGTATTATAATATTCTGGGTGGCGTTTTTATGTCTCATTATGATCACAAATGTTCAGCAAGACACATTTCTAAGGCAAATTTAATCAGGGCTGAATATTGCCCAATATTTAGATTAAAAAATTATTATTTTAAAGGCCTAATTTTTACTTCTGGTCTTGACTTCATGGAGGATTGCTCATTAAATGGACTAAGAGGTTAAAATCTCACCTTTCATTATATCTTTATATGTTGCCTGCTCAGTGTCTATCAATACGGGAAGAATAATTATAGTACAAACACCAGCCAACATGACTTTTCCAAAACAAAGCAACAGCACCGATTTAAAATTTGCCTAACTTCTTAGTCCTACATGTGTAGCTAATGTTTAGTAACTCGGAGTTTGATTTTAAGCTCAGTGAAAGAAGCTTGAGGTGAAACTGAGGTCACTGTTTTTTTTTATTTTTTATGTTATTATTATTCAAGGACAACTTTCCTACCTGGTATTGAGGGCGGCGACAAAAGCCACCTCCCTCCAACATGATTTGCAGTGACAGACGTCCCACTTTTTAGTTTGGCTCGCCACGTTTGAGAGGAGTACTGACTCCAGACCCGCAGCTTTTATGACCAGGGTTGAGGCTTTACACAGCTTTATTGCGTGTCATTCCTGTTTCTTGGGGAGTAAAACTCTCTGTGTTGTTTGATCTGTTTTGACACGTCAAACTCCAGAAGGAGCGAAAGAATACTTTCAGTTATTGTCCAATTTAACATTCCTAACCTTCAATGATTTGTGTTGCTGCAGTTACAGCTGTCCTGATGAAATACAGATTGCATCAGACATTTTCAGGGCTTTTTTTTTTTTTTCAGACTGCAAAGGTATTGCCATAAAAACAAACAAATTAAATTCCTTAACTTGTTTAAAGCTGTTGGTATCTATCTGAGTGACTCTGTTTATGGAGTAAAAATGCATAATATTGTTTAAAAAGAAAAAAAAGAAGGGAAAAAAGTATTGGATTCATCAGCAGGTCAGTTTAAAAAAACATGTTTTCTTTTATTGACTGTTAAATAAACTAATTAAACATCATTCTCAAACAGCATATTCTTTGATATACTTAGTTTTGAGTTTATTTAAAATAAACCTTTATTTTCTTTTGCATTTAAAACTATTTTGCCTTTCGAGAAAGATTGATCATCTTATTGCTGTGCGTCAGGTAAAAGTTTAAAAACATTTTTTATGTAAATCTATTATATTGCATTTATATAATCTTTGCGAGTTCTGTGTTTTTAGCTCGGTAAGTAAAATTGCATTAGTTTAGCACAAACTCCCTCCATATTGTTTCTTCTCATTTGCCATTAAAACAAAAATAAATTAGAACTAATGTGGTCAAACATAAAAACAACAAACATTCCTACTGCTGCTAAAATAATCTTAACATATTGTTACATTCAAAGTAATGTAATCTGGAGCATTTTTATTTTGATATATAGACTTGCTAGTAATATCGAATAAACACCTTATGAAATTTATATTAGTTTTTAAGAAAATGTGCTTAATTATACATAATATTATAATTTTAAATATAGCAAGCAGGTTAATTTGCAGAGATTTTTGCTCTAGCAGGCAGTTGGGTTCCAGTTTTCCCACTGTGGTTTTAAAGCAGTGGTAGTTGGTGCACCTTTCATTTCCACACATCAGTGAAAAGATTTTCAAATCACCCAATTTGTCTTTCTCGCATTTGTATTGGAAGGAGTGGTGGGCCTTTCTCGTCCAGCTGATCAGTAGCACGAAGCAGCAGATTGGGGAGGGGCGAGGCGATGCTACTTTATGCCCTCCTGGTTTGTCATGTCATGAAAGTGACTTTCAGGTTTCTGAAGGGAAGGTTTCCTGATTTTGATTAGCCAGCTTATGCATCTTAGAACAAGTTAATTGTTTGACAGGAACTGGAAGCTAAACAGAGTAGCCTCAACGTGAATCGCCACATCTCACGGTTTCCCTCTCACTGTGTCTCTCCAGGTCCAAGAACAGTTTTTTTCTGGGCCCCGGTGTTTAAATGGGTAAGTGCACTTTCACACACATCCACCTGCGAACTTAAACAGAGGTCGTTCACGACCTCTGTTGGCTTTTGACAGCTTAAAACAAAGTTTAGTGTACGTAACCCTTGTCTGGTTGCCAGTTCGGTACGTGAACGTTGTGTACCCGAGAGATTTTTTCAGGGGTCAAAGTCAGAACTGAAAAAACGCTGACCGACTGGTGTAAATGCTTTGGATGAAAGAAAATCTCTTCTTTTTTCTTCTTCTTTTTCAGGGCCTGGTCATGGCTGGTTTGGCTGATATGGCCCGACCAGCAGACAAACTCAGCACCTCCCAGTCTGCAGTGCTGACAGCCACAGGTGGGTTTAAGTTGAATTTGTCTTATTGGATCATTTTAAAGCATATAAATAACTTAGAAACATTGTTTGGTTGAGGTAAGGTCTGGTTTGGTCTTTCTCAACAAACCTCGTGGATCAAACTGCTTGCTAACATTCTCTCAGAGATACTTTGATTAAAATGTGCTTAAGGTTACCCGTTGCATCTTCGTTTGCTTTAACAAATCTTATCTATCAGCCTTTTTTTTTTTTGCCAAAATATTGACTCTGTTCTGGTTTGTCGTCACTGTGGACAAACATCCCTCCTGTGGTCCTCCCTCAGGGCTCATCTGGTCCAGATACTCGCTGGTTATCATCCCGAAGAACTGGAACCTTTTCGCTGTGAACTTCTTCGTGGGCAGCGCAGGAGCGTCCCAGCTCTACAGGATCTGGAAGTGGGTTTGCGTTTTTGTAAATTCACAACCAAACATTCAATTGAAAGGGATTCATCAAGCAAAGATAGTCCAGTTTACTCACCTTTTACTGATAATCTTTAGAAATATATGGCTGGTTTCTTTTATTGTGGCATCCAACGTGAAACAGCAGTAAGTTAATTTCTGACCTTCCACTCTGGAGGTGTTGTATGTTTATCAAGGGTATTTTTGAGCAATTCGTGAAATGACTGAACTTCCGTCAAGAGAATCGCCTCTCCCTGCGATTTTACCTCAGATTTAGGATGATGAACTGAGCATCATCACTCAAATGCTTTCCAATCTCTAAAATGAATAAATACATAAAAACCAAACCAGTGTCAAATCGTGATCAGAAATGTAAGAAAAAAGATTTTAAATCTTGTTGAACGACATAAAATTTGAAATACCTAAATATTAAAGACCTGGCTGCTCGCCACACATTTATGTGCAGCAACATTAGTTTTAACCAAAGAGTAAGGCTAATTCAAGCAAACAGGCATAACATTATGACCGCCTGTCTGCAGCCGAGTCAGTTCCACTTCTGTGACCGATGGACTCCTCTGGGCCCCTGAGGGCGTTCTGTGTTGTCAGCAGCAGATCCTGTGAGACCCGTGGATCAGGCTCCTTAGCCCTGGTTCACATGTGTCAAACTCGAGGCCTGTGGGCCAAATCTGGTCCGCCACAGCTTTTTATGTGGCTCTCTAGATTCTAAACTAAACAATAAGTGTGCTTAAATATTATGTTGCCAATCAAATCAATGCAGTTTTTATCTGTTTATTGCCAAATTATATCAATCAGTCCCTCCAGTTTCTTGAGAATTATCGTGGAAATTCACGAAAATCATCAAATTGCGCTAACATTTGGGAGTTTATTGCAGGTTTTTCTCAGAAATTGTCAAAAACTGTCTGTCTTGGTCTAAACAGCTGCCTCGGCCTTAATTCATGTCATATTATAGTCCATGATCTGTACAGGGAGTAATAAAAAGCCGCATTTACCGTCATAAATAAGTGCAATTATTGCAAATATTTTCAAATTAGCACCACAAACACTTTGATTTTTATTGCAAAAACTCACAAAAAGAATCACAAAATCCTGGAGGAACTGAAAAGATGTTCAATAATATTTAATTTAAAGAATTCATGGATATTTTAACTAATACATTCTTATTAATACCTTCTGGCTCAACCGGCCCTTTAAGAGCATTCATGATCTGGATTTCGCCCAAAATGAAAATGAGTTTGACACCGTTGTCCTAGATGAACCAGTTTTGTTCTGAGTATCAGGAATGTTCTGAGGAACTCAGTATTTAGTGTACACACTGCCTTCATAGAGAAAGTAAATGGTGTGTAACAGGTTGTACACGAGAATCCAGATAAGAGGAGGAACCAAGGATCACCAGCAGAATACTGAATAAACCTCTGATGTTAACATCCCTGTTGTTTGTTCTTTAGGTGGCGAACAAGGCCCACATCTACTGGGACTTCGTGTTTTAACTTTAACTGTAAAATTGAGTCTTTTCAACTCCATTTTAATTAATATAACGTGGCTCGGTATTTATTTGGGAATGTTCTTTGAATTTGGCTTGAATAAAAAAAATATTTTATTGCTCAGTTTGACTGGTCAAAAGGCTGCATCCACTAAAACGTTGCACATTTTGGACTGTAGGTGGTGCCAATGCTTTTACTAAAGTGATTTTATCTTTACAGCGATTCATGTTTTTAGCAGTAAAATCAAGTTTAGCATAATCCAGGTGGCAGACAACAAAAAATGAGCACATAGAAAGCTACAAGCAACAAAAGTGTTCAGTGTCGATGTTTTCTAATACCTTTTTCTCCTCGTGTTTGCAGCTACAAGCAGGAGCTGAAGGCTAAAGAAGCCGAGTCGTGAGGAAGTTCTCGCTGCGATGCTGCTGACGCAAAGGGACACTTTTATATCATCTCTGCACCATCCTATGCTGTCCCCATAACATCCATGCCATAACCACATTAAGCCTGTTGTCCCTGAAGGAAATACGCTTTTCCCCAAGTTTCACGTTTCCTCAGGGTGTTTATAAAATTGTTCTTTTTTCCAACTCATCAATACACGGTCAAGAACCGTGGTCATCAACGCACAAGTACCGCTTATTCATCAAGTTTTCTGATTGTACAGTGTCTGAATTAAAACGCGTCATGCTTTGCATCGTGTGCACTAGTCGGGGAAATTTTGCGTCATTTGCCAACTGACGCCTGTCAGATGTAGCAATCGGTACCTCAAGCAAACTTCCCAGAATGCACCCGACTGTTGGATCTGTGCTGAATGTCACCATAAATTTAAGAAGGATTTATCTTTTCATTCACATATTTATAATTTCATTGGTGTCTGTTCCTCAGCAGTCATTAAACCTTTGATTGCAATGGAAAGGATTCCTTCCATTTTAATAATCCATTCAAGAACAAACCCTGATTTATATTTCTTTATTTTGACAGAAGTGTGAGAAGTTATTCAACGTGTGCGTGCAGCTTTGCGAGTCGACGAGCAAACACTGATACAGACTGTAACAGCTCTTTTTAGATTTCCTCGTAAAATACTTGATCTGGGAAAATGTTTTTTTTTTTTTTTTTCCAATAATTGACACAATCGAACTGTATTTATGAAGTAACTCCCTAATTTAGTAATAATTTGTGCAATTAATCTGCTGACTGTTCAGACATTTAAGGGATGGTCATAAAATGTTTGAAATATGTTGTAATGGCTATGTATTAATAAATCAGACTAATACAGCCTGGTCACCCAAGTATTGACGATTAACTCTGGATATATATTTTACCCAGAGTGCAAATACAGATGAATCAAGATTTGCATATAATGTCTAAATAAACATTTTTCCCCTATTGACATTAAATCAGACCAAACATGAGAATGTTGACCATCTTCAAACTCGTAAGTTTGTTCACATGCACTAAGGTTACTATCCCTTTAAATTACTTTTGGGAAGCAAAGATGATCATTTCATAGCTTTGTGAATCCACATTTAATTTGGAGGCACACTTAAGACACAACCTCACACTGCTTTTTTTGTGACATCATGGAAAATAAATCAAATCAGAAACCAGCCAAAATAGAGACTTAACATTTGAACATCTGGCTAATATTGGTGCAAGTGCCGAGCTCATCAGATCAATTACACTAGAGTATAATCAGTTTGGAAACGTCCATTGATCCCGTTTAGGAAAGATGATGTCTCAAACAATGTGGACATTAAAAAAACAAGTGGGGAGTTCAACAGGATTCATATTTCATCTCAAGCTGCAGCCTAATGAACCGAGGATGAATATTTATGAGTAAGGAAACAAAATGAACCATGTCAGAGGTTTACCTTCATCTCAATGTTGTATCTTCAAACAAAAATCCAAAACCAAACATGAGGTTTAACCACAAAACTTTATTAACAACCAGTAATGTAAGTCCAGATTTAGCGTTTTCCTCCAACGCGGGGTGCGCTGACCTTCATGGGCTTGGCGATCTTGGGTTTCTGTGCCGTCTTGGCAGAGGTCTAGAAAATAAGAAAGTCGTTCAAACTCCGGCCAAATCCTAAATCCTCCTGCAGTAAACCTCACACCTACATCTAGATCATTGAGTAATGAAGCTTGGCTACATTTCACATTTCTCACCTTTGCACTTGGCGCAGCGGGCTTCTTGGCTGCCTGCTTTGCCTTCTTGGCCTCCTTGGCAGCTCTAAAATGAGAAGGAAGGTTTAAACAGCTGCTGCTGGACAATTTGGTCCTTTATAATGTCATCTTTAAGTGATGACAGCATTGTTGTGATCTGGTAATGTTTAAATGATCAGTCATATCAGTTATAGTAAAATACTGAAGAACCCCCCCCCCAAAAAAGGCGTAGATACTTCCGTTTGGCTGTTTCATATCAGGTTAATTTTTTGACAATTGAAATATACACAGTTTACATTCTTCAAAGCTTCATTTTGACAAAATATATAAAGAGAATGGCAATCCTAGAGTGAGGGACAGTCTTTATAAGAATTATTTATTTAAGTGGGGTTTAGTCATGTTAAGATTTATGAACAGTAGAGAACCTTAGTGTCCTCACTTTGATAACACAAAGCAACAGTCCGTTACAGACTGCAACCCAAAAGGAAACATTTTTTGTCCCATGTCCAATCTCTAAAACATCCTAGTAAACATGCAAATATTTCTAAATTTTTAAACCCTGTTTCTTTTTGATTAGATGGTTAACAGAAAAGAAATTAATACAATAGTTACTTTTGTTCAGGACAATTCTACAAGCAGACAGCTTCAAGAATTATTTAAATACCGTTTCCTCAAGACATATTCCAAACCACAACCATATGGAGTTCAGAACATCTCAAAACTTTAATCATAGATCCGTCTTCTTACCTGATGGCCTGCTCCCTCTGGGCCTTACGGACCTCGGGTTTCTGGTTCCTCTTGGCCAGAATCTCGGCCAAGGAGGCCCCAGTGATGGCCCTCTGGAACTTCACTGCGCGACGGGTACGCTTCTTTGACACCTCTTCCTGTAAAGGCAGACAAGGCATTTATTAAAATCCTGCAGACTGTCTTACAAGATACTTCTGAAGACACAAACGGGCCCAACACCCATGTTTAAGCCAAGAGAAATAGCAGCATTATTCCTTAGGTATTGTGTTATTGTTAATAAAGCTTTAATCTTCCAAAGCAGACATCCTTTTAAGGGTGCAGCACTGCTGTTACCTCGCAGCAGGAATGCAGACAGGAATAATCAAACAGCTGTTGCTGTATTTAAGTTGACTGGATATTCAGCATCATCAGGCGATTTAAACAAGTCGATATAAGCTTTGACTGACAAAGAGTTTTGTCTCACCATCAATACTAAGAAAAATATCAACATTTAACCAGGCACTGAACAAGTGCTTGATGTGCTACAGACTATTAATAACTACAAGCACAAAAGGTAGATTACTAGTCTTAAAAAAAAAAAAACTAAACTACTCTCCACTTGACAAAGCAAACACTTACTTTAACATTACCAATAATACTCGCCACCACTAGACGATATATGAGCCGTTATGTGTAAATGAAGTTTTTGTTGGAGACTTTGGAGGCTGGTCGATGATGAGACGTCTGAGAAGACCTCAAAGACCAGTACTATGATCCCCGATTGCTCTATGGCTGCAGGTGCGGCGTGAGCGCTGTGGCCAGGACTGCAAAACGCAGCCTGGCCACAACACATGACACAGACCTACACCGTGCACACCATTCACCCACAGCCAAAAAGATGTTCCATCAACTTCACGCACATTCAAAAGCCTTTTTAAAGGTCACAGTTAGTTGTAGTAATACATCATTAAGTGCTACAGTGCATAACTTCAGAGGCATATACAGGAATATATGTGAAGTTCAACCATTTTTTTTCCCTGGTTGAAATGTACAACTAACATTAAACAAATTTTTGTGCAAAGACATTTCTGCCTGAAAAACTTAGAAAAACAGTGCAGTGTTTAGTCACCATTTTAGCCAAATGTATTCCCTCTTTGCAATGTTTGGTTCATATGTTTAACTTATTAGATTTCAAGCAATCTGAAAATGTTTTGCTGGAAGTTTTAAAAGCAGAAAAATAACTTTCCTCCCTAAAGGACACTCTGTCCGTAAAAGTGGCGATGTTATGATTAAATTGCTGTTCCCTCATTAATCCCAGACATTTGTTCTTTTAAACAATAGAAACAATTAATTTGTTAATTACCACTTGCAAAAGAAGCATCTCCCCCCTCAAAAAAAGGCTACAGGCAGAAAGCAGGCACTTATATTTAATGTTTGGCGACAGATGTTGGCAAGTCTCATCATCTGCACATCTCTGGTGATGTTTTACAAAGAAATTACTTGCAACGTCTTCTAAATGTTTTTTTTTTTTTTTTTTTCAGCATTTATTTCCCACTTTCTATGGAGAGAAATTAGATCTCAACTGAATTCATCCTCAGGGACATGGAAATGTACATATGCAATTTTGTGGCGGTAAAGGAGGTGTTGGGGCAGCGCAGCTTTCTGGAACACTTAAGGTCCAACTGCGCAAGTCAGCTTATATATGTTGTCATTGTGACAATATATAAACACAAACTCAAAAGTGAAGATGTTCTACATCAACCCAAATCAGTTTGTGTTTGTAAGCACTGGTACTTACAGACTGGCCCTTCTTGTGCTTGCGTCTGTACAGCACAGTCCAGTTGATCTGTCTGGGGTTCCTCTTAGATAGAAAGGCAGACTCGCACTTGGCGTTCAAAAACTGGAACACCTAACAAAAACAAAACAATTGCTATAATTTTAGTTTGTGTGCTAGAAATTTGACATTTACTAGTTCAATAAACATGTTGATATATTATACCCATCAATAATAAGGACATAAATACTATTATAAGTCACAATTTATATAATTACAATGAATAACAATACTAAACTGTTAAGATGCACAATGCTAACAAGTTTATTATTCAACACACTAACCTATCATGATGTATCAAGATGATTAATAAAAGATCCCTGCTAAAACATATGTACACGTAGGGTATGCGTGACTTTAACATTATCTGACTTCAAAAATACATACTTTTCTCTTGGTAAGAACCTAATGTCGGTACAAACCTAAGTTTTATATGTTCTTGCTAGAACATGATGACGCTGGAAGCTAATGTTAGCAAGGTAAATAGCTTTCAATAGGACCAAGAGTACCTATTACACAGACTTAAACTAACACATAACCAACAAGCCATTCATTTTAAACCAAGAAGGCGTTTACCCCGCAAAACAGCTACATTTGCAAAGGGAAAATGCCAAAATACAATGTGAAATTGTTACCTTTCCGTCTATCCTGGCGTATCGGCGGCCATGGCCGGGGTATATTTTATACCCGCTAAAACTGCACAACTCGACCCTGTAACCAACAAATATAACACATCACCGATAGAAGAGTGAACATTATATCAGTTTTTGCTAGAAGCATCTTAACAATGTTTATTAAAGAGTTCAGATTGCTTTTGATTATATTCGGTACACTCACTTCATGATGGCTACGAGAGGGCTCAAAACCGGAAAGAAAGATACCGGAAGCGGAAACTGATTTAAGGTTATTTATTTGACATTTAATATACAAAAAAAGTGAACGTTTTCTAGAAGTTAGTCGTATGCTTGCTTTTATATGTTTTAATATATTACATTTAAAGTCATTTTTGGGTCACATCTATATCTTGGCTAAACATTACAATTTGACGTCATAACGACCGTTGCTGAAAAAGCAGGTATTTTTTTTTATTAACGAAAATATAAATAAAACAAATATAAAATTATTCTTAAAAATACTAAGTAGTTTCTTTCAGCATTGTTATTAATATCTTTTCTTTATTTTTTTAATCAAAATGTAGTTGGCGGGACGAGCGTACAACCGCGGACAATCAATGAGCTGTAGTCCTATCGGGGGTGTATTGTAAAGCACCCTTATGAAAGAGAAAGACACGTAGAACTACGTTTCCCATAAAGCCCTCCGTGCCCCAGTTTGGCAGCCTAAAGATGCTTCTTGTCTTTCCCACTGTAGCTGTTAGCTAAAGCTTAGCCTTGTCCTGAGCCGATAGGATGGGTGTATCAGACGTAAAGTGTGATACAAATGCTGGTAAGTGGATGAATTGTAGTTTTTCGTAGAGAAACAGATAAATTGGGGGGTTTAATAGAAGACGCCGCGTTGGGCGCATCAGATGACACCCGTTAGCAACCTAACGTTATCAGTACATAGAAACACCCAGAGTCAGTTACTCTAAATTAGACAAGAAGTTTACACGTTTCATGTTTTGTTTTGCTTATTTCGGAATCAAATCAATGCATATTATGTATAGGTATCTTGTACGTGTTGTAGGAGAAATATTTGTTAGGATGGTATTTTCTTTCTGCCCTTGTTTTGTCCTCTTGATGGAATTGCATCGACTGTTAAGCTCAGATAAGCTTTTAAACATTTAAGTCTCAATACATTTGTCAGTCAAACTCGTTGCTTTTGTTTTAAAATGAAAGCCTTGTGTCTGCTGCAGTCATATAAAGTAATGAAATATTTGTGTGTGGCTTTTCTGACTGCTCTGTCCTCATCCTTAATTCCCCCCCCCCCTCTCCACCCTAGTTCCTGTGGTTGATCTTTCAGCTCGCAGTATGCAGAAGCTGGAACCCAGTTTCACATGCTCCGAGGACACCCACACCCTCATCTTGGACCGTAACAACATCATGAAGCTGGATCACCTGGAATGTTGCCCAAGCCTTCAGCAGGTAGTGTTGGGAAAGACACACAACACTCACAAGCAGGACTCTCAAGAATAAAACTTGATGGAGTATTTTCCAATTTGTCCCCTATCCCGCTGTCTAAAATATCCCTCCATCCATTGAAAATATTTGCTGTACCGTGCGTTCATAATGAAGTTTTGTACTTAACCTTAAAATTAGCTAAATAAAAGGAAAGTATGCCACTCTGACTAGAAAAATGTGTAGAACTCGTGGGTTTCATACCCTCTAAACATTTGCTTTGATCTCTGTTTTGATGTCTAATTTGAACTCATTATTTTCTACTAATCAGCTGTCTGTAGCCAATAACCGATTGGTGAGAATGATGGGGGTCTCCCAACTCAGAGAGCTGAGAGTCCTCAATCTTCCCAATAACAGTATTGGCTACATTGAAGGGCTGCGAGATCTGTCCCATCTGACATGGCTCAACCTGTCAGGAAACAACATTAAGGTACGGAAATATTTCACTATGTTGTAATTAATATGGTTGTATATTTATCTAATGTGTCAGATGATAAATCTTCAACAGTCTCCTCTATCCATCAAAGGTCATTGAGCAACTGAACAGCTGTGTGTGTCTCCAGCACTTGGATCTTTCTGATAATAACATATCTGCCATAGGGGATCTGACTAAACTAGAGGCATTAAAGGTAAGTCTTAATGTTTACTTAAACAAAAAATCCACTAAGAAACACTTTAATGATTCTTGTGTTGGAGGGTGTTTTTTTGTGAATGTGATCTATTTTCTGTCCACTTTTGCAGACGCTGCTGCTCCATGGAAACAGCATTACAACGCTCCGCACTGTTCCTGCTCATCTTCCTGCCCATTTATCCATTCTCTCCCTGGCAGAAAATGAGATAAGGGATCTTAATGAAGTAATTATTTACCATTTCATTCTGTCATGACTAGGACCCTAACTGAAATATGACTTGCTACAATAACACATTTAGCTGAATGATAAATTGTCTCAGACGTTATTGTGATAAGTCATGATATTGTTGTTTTGAGACCATTTTCAAACATAATGATAGTGACATAAAAATGTGAGAAAAACATCCTCAAAGATCAATACACTTGAAATTCTAATGAGTATTTGACAATGGAACTCGTAGACATTAAAAAAAATGTCCCAAATTAAATAAAGTATGAAGTTTCTGTGAAGAAACTTTTTTTTTTTTTTTTTTTTTTTTTAAGGAGCTAGTTGAGACCAATGAACCACACAGAAAACTTCTGTCATCCAGTTTTTGATTAGAAATGGGGAGAAAAATGATAAAATATGTAAATATAAATTATGAGCTTATTTTAAATTATTATATGATTAATTGATTTATCATTTATTGCAACTGGCCTAACTGAAACACACAAATATCGTTTATCAGTGACAGTATTGAGTGTTGTTGTTCAGGTGTCATACCTGGCCCCTCTTCATGAACTGGAGCAGCTGTCCATCATGTGCAACCCCTGCGTCATGGCGACTCCCTCGTTGCCGGGTTTCGATTATCGACCGTACATCATGAGTTGGTGCCTAAACCTGAAGGTCCTGGATGGCTACATCGTGACGCAAAAAGAAGGGTGAGCCCGTTTGCCACACTGCTACAGTTTACTTGTGACGCTTTGTCAAAACATTTGAATCTAGTTTGTTTTTTCTTTATCTGCTGATGACAACAGTCTCAAAGCAGAGTGGCTCTACAGTCAGGGGAAAGGTCGCTCATATCGACCTGGGCAGCATGTTCAGCTGGTTCAGTACCTGGCCACTGTTTGCCCTCTGACAGCATCACCTGCCCTGGAGACGGCAGAAGATGCCAAACTGGAGAAGATCCTCAGTAAACAGAGGTATTATGTTGTGTTGCCTAACGCAAGCATGAAATGGTTATTCCCACCCGCTTTTATAACGTATAATTACCTCGAATTCACTCATTTTGTGTCAGATTCCACCAACGGCAGCTGTTGGAGGAGACACGCGGAGACTGTCCCAGTCCTCCTCGTCCAACTCAGCTAGACATTGAAAGCCACAGCCCTTCACATGCAGCTTCACAGAGCGGAGACGAAGTGATGAAAAACATCCCCACACCTGCTCTAGCTGCTGCTCCGTCTGTCCAGGAGAAAGGTGAGAAGACTGCTTTATCAATTGTTCATGAATCTAAAATCAAGGCCTTAAAATATCTTAAATTCATTATAGAACATGTATGTTGGCCTTAATCAAAGGTCTTAAATTTTGTTGTGGTGGGACTATTTAATCTGTAGATGTTCTATGAGGCAAAAGTTGGAGTTTTGCCTTTTACTTAGGTTGGTTAAAGCTTCCAGTAACAAGCTGCTAATAGTTGCTAGCAAGCAAACAAGTCATTAGCAGTTAGCACATGGCTCATTAGCAGCTGGCTTATGTTACGTGAGAAGCACAAACCTGCTGCTAAGAGCAAACCCCAAAAATGTTTCAGTTTTTGTCCCCTGCATTTCTTTTGTACGTCTTAAAAAGTCTTAAATTTGAGTTGGTGGAACCTTCAGAAACCTTTATTTTCCCCTTCTGCTTTCCTACAGAGCCAGTCGTGCAGTTTAACACGTGGGTAAGTTGTGATGCATCTCATGCGTCGCTGCCAGTCGTTCGCAGCCCAAGGATTACAGGGGAGCAAATTTTTTTGGAAGATGTGCAAGCTGACGAGGACAAGATCAACAGCAGCTTGCTTTCCTCTGAGTCCACTTTCCTCCCCTTCACGTCTGACCTGGACCCACAAACGGCCCACACCGACAGCGAAGATGAGACGGAGACATTTGAGCCCGATTCTCTGGCTCCAAAGCGACCGTCGCAATCCAGAAATCCCAACCCTAACAAGATCAATGAGTCGTCTCCGACGGAGAAGAACCAGAGGAAAACAGGTGGAGGGAATATCACGTCTGTTGCCACGACAACAGCTGCATCCAAGGCAAGAGTTGCCATACCCAAAGATCCCACAGAGATGCCCTTTGACTTTGGGAAAGCAGAAAGTAAAGATGCTGGAAAGCCGGCACAAGTGAGCACGTCTGGCGATAAATTAAATCTGCTGCAGGCGAACGAGGCGGCGGTTAGAATCCAGTCCTGGTGGCGAGGACACTACGTTCGATGTTTTCATCCCGCAGCCAAAGAGGTGCGCAGCGAAATCCGTCTGCGCCGAATGCAAGAACACATCCTCTTCCTGTCTGATAAGCTGGAAACGTAAGTTTCTTATCAACAGTGCTTATATAACAGCGTTAACAGATTTCAGTAAGAGGAAGAAAAAAAAATCTGATACGTTTTACTTTTGGTTGTGTTTTAGCACATGTCAGAAACAAGACGTAAAGGTTGAATCTGTTGTGTCGGCAGGATGGAGAAGCAGTATGAGGAGGAGAGGCTCCAAAGGCTGGTTCAGGAGGAGGCAGTGAAGTTTCTATGGAAAGAGGTTAATAATTATTGTATTTATGATTTATAAAAACCAATTTTGCGCATTGGCATGTAAATGGTCGACTCAAACCAAAAAACTTCTTCCTTTATATTTGTTATCTGTGCAAAATGGACAAAGTGTTCTGCTGAAACACTAGCAGAATACAGATCGATTTGACCAAGTTCATTCTTTGCTGTTTCTGACTCATTTTCTCGTCTGTCATTTTAGTTTGATGCCCATGTTACTGTAAGAACATCGTTCAGTTAACTGTTAAAAGTTTGGTACATTATTTATAACCTATCTCTGCATAGCACATCATGCTACGTTGGTTGTGTTTCTTGATCTTTCTGATCTGAGGCCTTCAAAAAATGTTTCCTTTCTGTCATTTTCTTCACTTCACCGTCTTGCACTAGTCTGTGTTGATAACATTAATCCCAATGAAATCCACTGAAGTTTGTAATGTGACAAACTTTGAAAAATGTTTTTGTAGTTACTTTTTCACAGGAACAGCTGTATCCTTTTGGGAACCATTTTCATGGGTACTAAAGTTCTTGAAGTTGTGTTTGCGATCAGTAGTGTGATGTTTTTTCAGAGACGCAGCCTGATATTTTTCCACTTGTTCCGTGTTCTTCACGTAGCTTCAGTCCATGCAGCAGTGGAAACAGTCGGTGGAGAACAAGCTTGCAGCCGTTGCACAGCCAGCTCCTCCAGCTCCGATCTATTCTCCCGGGCTTTGCCACGCAGTCCCTCCTGCCGCCTCAAGCGCCACCAACCCTCCCATCGCAGACGTCTCCTTCCCAGACTCTGGATTCCAGACGACCAACGAGCAGCAGGCGGCGCAGGAGGACAGCTTTCTGAGCAGCGGCACAGCCGACTCTCTGAAGACGGTTCGAGCGCTGAGCTCGGTTCGGAGCGGCTTCGCCGGCGTGGGCGACGGTGCGGACAGCGCAGACTGCAGCCTGTTGGACGAATACCTGTCCTCTGTACAGCAGAGGGAGGAGGAGGCCGAAGAGGCGAACAGCGATAAAACAGAAACGCCACAGACCTCCCCAAGCAGGACAGCTTCCACCAACAACACCCCCATGCAGAAGGCAGAACAAAGCAGTCCAGAGCTGGCCTGAGATCCTTACCCAGAATGTGTGTTAGTAATTATTCTGCGTGGGACTAAGACATTTAGTTCCTTAATAAGACCTTGATTAGGTCTATAAACTGCATACTTCTTGATTACAAATGAAGCTCAATTTTAACTCTCAGAAGAAGCTTGAAACTCCACCTTGCACTGAATGTAACTTAAGCTGTTTTGTACCATCTGTTGTGTTTACTACTGGACATTTAGTGCCATGAAAAGATGTTGGTTGAATGTAGCAACAGAATTTATAGCAGTTAACGTGTACAAAGTTCATCAGTAACTACTGCAAACATGATTAGAGGCTGACAGTTTTTTTTTTTGACAGTTACACAATGTATATGTTGTATTTTTTATTTATTTATTTTATTATTATTTTTTTTTTGTATTTTTGATCTGTTTACCAATGTAGATTTTGTCAGGTTTTGGTCTGATAAGTTTTAGCTGTTGTGCTATCTTCAAAAATGTAAATAAACACGTAGATATGCATTACTGGCACACAAGATCAGCAGACTTCTGCCCGACTTGAATGACTCTCGCGTCGTTCTCATTTTGAAGACAAAAGTTTCCTTATGCTCGGCCCCTTTGCTCGGAAACCAATTAATTTGTATTCGCCTCCAAACCGGACTTGCACTTCCACAGTCAGTTCACAAGCCTTCAGACCACAAACAATCTTGGAACAGTTCTGCCTGGTTCATTTGTTGATTTTTAGCTCAAGACGTGAATTCTCGTGATTGTTTTGCAACTTTGTACCTACAGACAGTCATTATCTCCCTATTCTTAAAACGCGGCATCTTTGGAGCTTCATTTAAATAAAAACTGCAGTGGAGTACAGAAGTAGCTCCTAAAGGTAAGGATGGAATCCTATTTGGGGTCATGAATATGTCATTCTGGGGTCTTAAGGTCAGAAATTAATTTAAATATCAAAGTGAGAATGCATATGCATTTTAGAAATTTTGTCAAATGATAAAAACATGAATTAAAAATGGAAAATAATATATTCATGAATATACTTGCTGTAGTGTTTGTTATGTTAACATTGCACTGCTCAATGCTAGTATACTCAGCCAAGAATTTGAGTCACGACCCTCTTCCATTTTTATTTTGTGGGTCAGAAGCTGGAAAGTTTGGCAACCTCTGAAGGTCTGGCTTCGCTGTGGACCCTCCTATGGTGATGAGCACACGTAGCTTTTATACTAAAAAAAAAAAAAATTAAAAACTGCATTCTAAATGAGCAAATAAACATGTCAAACCCTGACCACCAAGGGGCGCAGTTAAGCCCAGCAGCCATCTTCGGCACAGTTAACGGTGATTCTGCCTCATGTTCGGATTTGTTTCTCTCTCTGGTCTCCTGGCCTTAATTCTTTATTTCCCCGTCGGTTCGATGTCGTTCTAACATGTAAGTAAGATATCATTACACGGCTGAACGCCCTCCGCATAAAATAACGATTTCGGTTCTAGGGTGCATCTTTCTTGTCTTGCCTATTATAAATCTTCATATATAGGCTTGTTTTTATTTATTAAATGTTATTTGCCCGGGTTTTCCGTATGTGAAGCTCTCGGTCTGCCCCGACATTGCACAGTCATCTTTCTTCCGCTAAGATCATTTAAAAACAAAACTGTCGCTCAGTCTACACCATTGAGCTGGTTGTTTGTTTTTTTTGTTTTTTTTTGTCTTTTTTTTTTGTTATTTTGTTTTGCTCATTGCTTTGCTGATGTCTGCAAAGATTTTTTTGGGGGGTGAAATACATAAATGCTACGTTTTTAAGAACTGTATTCAAATCATATCGCCCTGCTGTACGTCAGAACAGCAGGGCGATATGTTAGCAGCTGTTAGCAGCTGGAGTTCAGCTTGGTCCTTTGTTATGGCTTTATCCAGGACTGGACCTAAGATGATGCGGCATTAAAAAAAAACAACAAAAAAAAAAAAACAAGACAATTCTTGTACCCCTTCTCACAAAACTTTCTATCCTGGATGTAAATTACACTATGTGTTTCATCTTTAAGAATTGTAGATAAAAACGAATTCAAAAAAGAATTACTTGGCTATCTGGAAAATAGAATTGCCTAACTTTGACTATAATGGGATGTTTTGATGAGTAGCTATTTTCTTAGCCACTTCCAAATTTACAAAGATAAATGCCATTAAAAAATTTTTACATGGGAGAAATGTTGTTCTTTGTTACCTGTATGTCAGGAAGAAAAGGATTCATGCGTTGAAAGTTCACAGACAATCTGATCAACTTTCAAAAATATTTAAATATTTTCTTCTTGATTTGATCTTTCTCTGTCAGCCTGGTTAAAAGGTTGGATTTTTTTTTCTTATTTTTATTTTAAATGATCGCTGTGAGATTGTGATTACATCATAAATAATTCACTTGTAAATTGAGTGGGAGTAACGTGTCCAGTCCAGAAATAATAATCCTACAAATTAATGTTTCCATAGTCTGGACTGATAATGGCTCTGCTCCATCTGATATTTTCTGCTCTCCCTCTCCGTGTACGTTTCACAGAGCTAATGAGTAAAATCATGCCATCATTGCTGTGGTGACGTGCGGAAGAAGAGCAGGCCCTGGTCATGAGAGACAAAAAGGAGACACCATGTGCCGAAATCCATCCAAGTATGCCTTGCTTTTCCTCTTTCTGTCGTTGTCAGGATTCATCTTCCTGCTGCGCAACATCCACACTCTGGAGGTAAGACAGGAAGGGGGCCACATGTGGGTTTTGTAACTAAAACCCACATCCCATTTTAAAGCGGCAGTATGTTTTCTGTATCATACCGAACTGAAAAGACCTAGTTAATTGCATTTCCATTGACCTTATATTTATGCAGTTTGACTTTAATTGTGTTTCCTATTTAATGGAAACACTGCAATCGTGAATTTGTGGTTTTTTTCGACATTAGAGGAACATTGACAAAGTTTTGGATACATTTGTAATGGGAACTGAAAGTTTCCCTTTTAGTTCAGATTTGACTTTAATTTTCTGTTCCTCCTCTCTAAAAAGCCTCACCTTTTATCCAGACCTTTGAAAAGTCTGAGACACTCTGCAGTGTTGTGAGTTAGTTTGGGGAGTACTTTTTTTGTTTTTAAACTGCCTCGTCTGTGCAGATATACTAATCTACAGAATGAAGATGGGATTTTGTGTAACTGTTAAAATAATTTATTTATTTTTTGTGAAATATATCTTGTACCAAAGGTTTTCAAAAGTATTGCTGTGGGTTTGGGGAGGAACTTGCATTGACTTTAGTGATACCCAGACAAAATGTCAACTGCAATTACCCAATAAATATCCAGCATTGCTAAGTAATTGTCATTTACGGATGAAAAGCAACAGCCTAAAGAATATGTTTTGGTTAGTGTTTCATTAATTACGGTACAAAAGCAACTCCAAACAGGTGAGGTTTTAGTCTGGATTTAAAGGAACTCAGCGTTTCGGCTGTTTTCCAGTTTTCCGGAAGTTTGTTCCAGAGTTGTGGTGCACAGAATCTGAATGCTGATAAATATTTTTCGACTTTGCTCAAATAACAAATTACTAATAAGTTTTGCTGTAATAACAAATTACTCCACCAAAGCTCACTTCTCCTAGCACACAAACAGTTAACTTTTCTGAAAGTCCCAATATCACCGGAGTAACGGCTCAAAGCTGCCAGATTACTCAAACCAACTGTTATGGATTCTGTGTTTTCCTCTATCGCTCTTTTATCCTCTTCAGTCTGTTTACACGCACACACCGCAGCTTACATAACCATGCTAATGCGTGACTGCCGGAGTCATACGTAAACAGACTGAACCTGATTAGACTACCCTTTAGGGAGGGAACAGATTGCAGAGAAAAATGAAAAGCTAAACTTGCTACAATCTTTGCCTTACTTGGTGTGGCCCCAACGCTGGACGGTGAATGTTACTCTGGTCGGAGTTACATTCACCAGTGATGATTTTTTTGGCATTGAAGCCTGTTTTTTATATCTAACCAAATCTCATTATTTCTGGTCAGATCCTGAAACTGGTTGACGAACCTGGGTGGTGCACAGAGACAGAAATGATTGAACTCCAACACAACAAATAACATTTAACCCCTCGGCGATAGATGGCCAACTTTCCCCACATTAGCATGGACTTCCTGCACACTTCTACATTACCATAACTGAGTTACTAATTTATATTTATCGGTTTAACAAACAGATATGAGAACAACGACAAGCTGTAACAACAGCCGGTTACAGCACTGAATTGCCGCTGGCTTGCTGAGTCAGCAGTACTCCTCCAACACATCATGTTGGCATGGCAAAATTAAAGGGGTGTAGCTCTGACTCTTAACTCAGCCTTAATCTGCTGGGTATTTTCCCAGCCCTGAGTCTCACAAGGCTCTCCAAATGTACTCAGTGCTTTAAATACAAGTCAAGTTGTTGCTCATTATCCTCAGCTTGCTTGTCAATAATCATATTTCTCAGATCTGATGGCATGTACTCCGCAGAACAGCTGCTGCCGCCTTTGCTTTATACTCCATGACACAACCCCATCTTACCCATACTAGCTAGGCAATTGTTAGCGGTTACGAGGTTATAATTACCTTCTGAGGTGGACGATCGGTGGGTCAGCTGGAACGGCCCAGCTCACCTCAAGACTTTTCAATTGATCATAATCAGTTCAGATCAAGGAATGAACAAATAATCTGCAATTGGCTAACGAACCCTTGTTGCAGAAAAACTGGTCTTACCTTTTACAATATTATCATTTCTGCAGAGAAATTGCAATTGGCAAAAGTCAATATTGATTTCAGCAAATAATACAAGTCTACAGGGCAGCTGGCTGTGTGTAACACTCAACTGTCTTCTTCTTTTTTAGAGTTGGAACTGCCACGCAATCTCAGCCTTTTACCAGTTTCAGACCAGGATCCACTCATCTCTCATGTCAGTGAACCTCCCAACGTACAATCAGAACCTCACCTTCTGTGCCCATCTGGGCCAGAAACCGTTTCCTGAGGATAAACTTGAAGAGCACTACTTGCTGGATTCAATAGAGTGGCCTGGCCCTCCAGCTCGCTTTGCTCCACCCAGCCTACGCCAGACAAGCGACCCTGTCCACAGTCTCTTCACCATCCTTCCCCATAAGGAAAGAAGAGAGTGGCGCATCGGGGACCAGCTGGAGGCTCTGGTCCAAATGCACGACTATCAGGGTCGCCCTAAGCATTATGGCGGGGACTTTCTCCTTGCCAGGCTGCATTCTCCAGAGCTCGGAGCGGGTGTAGCTGGGACGGTGGTAGACCACAGGAATGGAATTTATTCTGTTCTGTTCCCGCTGCTCTGGGTGGGGTCCGCCCAGGTCGAGATAACGCTTGTGCACTCCAGCGAGGCGGTCGCTGTGCTGAAACACTTGAGGGAGCATCGGCCCGATCGGGTTTTCTTCAAGAGCCTGTTCCGCTTGGGCTTCTTGTCAGAAACGACAGTGTGCAACATGTGCTTACCCTCCGACCAGCATTCTCTGTGCAACTATACAGACCTCTACACGGGCGAACCCTGGTACTGCTACAAACCCAAGATACTCGGCTGTGACACCAGAATCAACCATGCCAAAGGGGGATATTTAAAACACCTCCTGACCAACAAGGAGGCTCTGCTCTTCCAGAGGTCTGTCGTGTTTTATGGGTAAACAAATCATACTGGGTTCCTCCACAGTCTGGGCAATTCTGGGAATCAAGTGTTTTCCATGTCAGGAATATATGTGTAAAGGATGAGAACGAACTCAATCCGTTCATCCATCCATCCATCCATCCATCCATCCATACATCCGCTACCAATCAACCCAATCATTTAGTATGATGTACACTCTATCAATACTGTAATCTGCATTTGTAAACAGCAAGCACTTTAGTAACTTTAGCTCGAGGACTGTTTTCTACAAACTTGTTTACTAAAAGATTAACATTTGTTGTCACTTGACTTTCACTCTAATTTGCTTTAAATAATATTTCGCTGTCATTTTCCCAGTGGTGTAAACATCAAAGTTCAAATACACGCCTCAGGAAAAGACAGAATCAATGTGCTGCCACCTGAAGGTAAAGTTTATACTTCTTTGTCCAGCATTTCAGTGTCTGTGTATTTTGTGGATTAATTTTTTTTTCTCCCTTTGCAGCAGATGATGTTGAGAAGGAAAACAGCTCTGAAAGAACAGAGCCGGTTAAGCCTAAGCCTTCTGGATATTATTTCAAAGACTCATGGAGGCCGTTAGGAGGGACCGTCATGCGTCACTTCAACGAATCGGCGGTAATCACTCAGTGTTTGAGGAACAAGGTGATCAACATGTACGGAGACTCGACCGTTCGACAGTGGTTCGAGTACCTCATTACTTTGGTCCCAGGTGAGTCGTTGTTTGTTTTCACCTTGTTTTATTTATTTACTTTCACACATCCCCTGTTGCTCCTAAAGCAGCTTTCATTTATTCCCAGAGTTGAAGGAGATAAATCTACACAGTCCCAAAAATGTGGGGCCCTTCATGGCCGTGGACACAACCCATAACATTCTGTTAAAGTACCGCTGCCATGGCCCGCCCATCCGCTTTTCCACCGTCCTGTCCAGCGAGCTGCGTTACGTTTTTAATGAACTGGACGGCCTCTCCGGAGGCCCCAACACCGTGGTGGTCCTCAGCATCTGGGCCCACTTCAGCACCTTCCCCGTGGAGGTGTACATCCGGCGCCTCCGGCACATTCGGCGGGCGCTGTTGAGGTTGCTGGGCCGGGCACCGGAGACGCTGGTGGTGATCCGGTCGGCCAACCTCCAAGCCCTGGATGCGGAGGTGAGCCTGTACAACAGCGACTGGTACTCCCTGCAGCTGGACACGGTGCTTAAGGCCATGTTCAGAGGCATGGATGTTCTCATGGTGGACGCCTGGGAAATGAGTTTGGCTCATCACCTCCCTCACGCCCTTCATCCTCCTCAGGCCATCGTGCAGAACATGATAGACATGCTTCTGTCTTACGTCTGCCCAGTGACAAAGTCAAGGACAAAGTAGAAGCTGCGACGTCTGGTGAAGATATCCGTTTGTCGAAGGGAACGGGAATCCGTCTGTCAACTGTATGGATCTGAACAGCTTTTCTTCTGTTCTGCTTCTCAGAGCCACCCTCCCAAATTTTAGCGAATGGTTTTATATTTACTGTGTTTTGCATTATTCCAGAAATGCCAAAGACTCTGGCAGAATCATTTCTTCTCCATTGGTGGCACCAAAGTGAACGTGTGTGTGCATGTCGAGTATACCCGGTGTCTTCACGCCTCTTTACTCACAACATGCTGAGGCAGTGAAAACATCTTTTGGGGCCAATGTAAGAGAGGCTTTCGTCTTCTTTTTGGTTAGCAGACATTTTGTTTTGCCTGAGAATTTTTCTATTTTTGCCTTTTACATAATTAGTCACAAGAGCTCCTTGTGACTAATTATGTCACTAGACAGTGCCTCAAATGGTTTTGTTTTTCCTTTTATATTTGGCTACTCCTCCCAAGTGCTTAGGAACTCTTTTCACCGCTGATAGATGTCAGCAGCAGCTTTGGATAGATGTTTTTCCTCTAGGCATTCACTGAGTTTTTTTTTGACTGATATTATTTTTAGCATTTAGGTGTGACAAACAAAGAGAATCAGAAGAAATCTGCAAGACAAGCAAATACTTTCTCACAGCAATGTAGATGTTTATTCTGTGGTGGCGATCAATTATATCCACCTTTAGACTCCATGTGTTCCTCCTGTTTTTCACAGGGAAATTGTTTGTCTGAAGGAACTGAGCCTTACAAATCATTGCATTTTTCAGTAGGTTGAAAAATATTATAAAACAAGCTTTTGTTTAGTGTAACATGTTTACAAGCATATTAACTCTCACTATGTTTACTTTAATAGCGTTTCACTCCTCAGTATGAGAAAATGTAAAGTGAATCAAATTTTTTTTACAGATTTCTGATCAAAAATTTGCCTCAAGAGGATGTTAGAATGTGTTACAGTTAGTTTCATCATTGAATATTGATTTAAGTGAGAAATAACCATTGCTGGCTCGTGTTGGAATATAATTATCTAGGATATTTTATTTAAAAAAATGTGAAACTCTGTGAGCTATCAGTATTTAAAAAATATAACGAGAATACATGCACTTTTAAATAGAAACTTTTACTTATCTTGTAATTTAGTACATGGAATAACCAAGGCTACTCTATTTTTTGGGGATTTGGGAGATTTTTAATTTTGTGGCATCTCACCTCTTACAGATATCAAAAATACCACGTGTGCCACTAGATACATACAAGCCAAATCTACCTGCAAAGACCCAATAATGTTACTTAATCTCTTGCTAACCTATGCCGACACTTTGTCTGCACCGATGAAGATGCAGACCTCGGCATGCAGAATGCTTGGAGTGGCTGACACATTACGAGAGTCGGACCTAGTTTTAAACTCATTCTGCTAATTATTTAGCCATTTGGGGGACATGAAGACCGTCTAGAGTATTAAACCAAAATCAGCCCAAGATGGTCAAAGAAATGGAAACAAAGCTTACTCTGTTTGCTCTTAAGCAGGCTTATGCTGTAGATTTTGCAATCTTCATCAATAAAAACATTTTCACATTTTGTCAAATGCAACATAATTAACTAAATGAGTTCAATTTTTCCACTCACATTTAATACTCATATTTAACAAGCAGACAGGCTTCCACTTTAATCAAAGATTAAATGATATTTAAGCTTCTAAATCAGTGTTTCTCAACCCTGGTCCTCACCGCCCCCCTGCTCTGCATGTTTTAGATGAGCCTCTATTCCAGAGCAGCTGATTCAAATGACTGCATGACCATCAAATACTGCAGAAGCCTGTTAATCACCCAGAGATACAATTCAGGTGTGTGGCAGAAGGGAAATACCTAAAACATGCAGGACAGGGGGGCGGTGAGGACCAGGGTTGAGAAACACCGTTCTAGAGGCCATTAGCGTTTAGCATGAGTCCTTACTTAGCTAATGGCTTCTTTTATCCCATTGAAGAAGCTAATTAATTGTTTAACGGGATAAATCCTTGATAATTGCTCGTAATGATGAGTTACAATGAGTACTGGACAGCAAGTAGCTTTTTATCTACTTACTTTTAAAACTCTTAGACATGGAGTGCAGGCAGGATCACATTATTTACTGTAAGATGAAACAAGCAGGTGTTTTAGAGTCAGGAAAAGATGTTTACTGACCAACGTTATGGTAGCGACGGCAGCTGGAGTTGGCCCTCAATCACTTGGTCACCAGTTCGATGTCTGATTCTGTCGTTTTGTCCTTGGGCAAGTCACTACACCCACCGGTTAGTGATCGGAAGGGCAGACGGCCCAACATAGCAGCCTCGCTTCTGTCAGGCCGCTGCAGGACAGCAGTGGCTACGATCTAGTAGCTTACCATCAGTATGCATGAATGGAAATGACTGATCTCATTGTTAAGCATCTTTGAGAGACCTGGAAAGCTCTACACAAGTCTGATTTTATTTCTTACTTCCTCTTAGGAAATCAAGTTATTTGAGCATCAACATAATGTTTTATCCTAAGACCTTTAAATAATGTTTCGTGCAAATCTGATTTTTTACATATAAGTTTACCAAGACTGTTACTTTCCCCTTAGAGTTGCTTATCATTTTTGAAATAAAGAATTTTATATTTTACTTTTACTACGTGATTATTTTCTCGTTTTTTGCAAAATGTACCAATATAACCTGCTGCTATTGGTATTCTTCAAAGAGTTAAGGAACTTCAAATGAAAACAAATTGTTTTTGGGACAGATTGTTGGTAATAAACCTGAAAAGATTTAATGCAAGACTGGTTCTTTGGCAAGCAGCAAAAGAAAGAATGGGCAACCCCACCGGAGCAAAACGCAATTATGCAAACAGCTTTTACAAGACAAGCTCGAAACATAACATAAATGTTTTTTTGTTGTTGTTGTATTAATCAACACCTGGTCCCTTGCAGCTTTTGGTGCAGGTTTGTGCAACAAACTACAGAACAAACACTTTTCAATGATATATCAAACTCGTACACACAAAAAAAAATCACCACAGACTTTTATTTAAAAACGTGCATGATACTTTTTCAAAAACTTCAAGCATATCTCTAAGTGCTAAAGCCTGCACAGCATCATTTCTCATAGTAAAACATGTAGAGCTTAAATTGCTTTGGCAGAAAAACAAATCAATACACTTGTACAGAACTGAAGGCAAACACCAGAGTCATACAAAAACATCATGATGGGGACAATTACAGTTAAACAATTAAAGTGTCCTTCGTGAAAAATAACATTCTGACAGCAATGGAAAGCTAAAAGAGAACACACTGAGTAGAAAACAAAAGTAAAAACCAGTACAAAAACAAATGGAGCAGAGTGTGTTACAGAAAGAACGATCAAACGATGGAGCAGCGACCCTCCTGAGGTCACAGTCAGCCACACTGAGACTGACGGGGATTTTCTGACTGAAGTTCAGACACAGCATCACAATGAATCCTCTGTTGTCTTGTGATCAGACACCAAAGCACTGCAAGGTACTGTGACACAATGGTGCACAGTAACTACTGACTGCAGCATCTTAGTTGAAAGAAACAAGTGAAAAGATTGATTGATTGATTGATTGATTGATTATAATAACAGAATATAATCTTCATTTACGAACGGGTCAAATAAATAATATACTACCAAAATAATAAATTCTTGATTCTCAGACGACTCTTTGTTTGGTATCTATGGGTCCAATGCTTACTGAAAAGTATACAAAAAAAAATTCAGCTAAAAACAAAAAAATGAAAAGGGAGTGAAATTGTAGGCAACACCACAGCGGTATGCAGATGTCAGAGAATGAAGATGATTACACGTCCTGGACATTTATGGCCTCCTGCGGCCAGCTGTAAGTATCCAGAGTGAAGGAGTCGTAGTCAGGACTGTAGATCTGCGACAGCACAAACGCCTCCTTGTCCTTGGGCTCGGGGTAAACCGAAGCTATGCTGTTCTTGTATGCGTAGTTGACAACCTGAAACAAGAAGAAAGGGCAGGACGTTGAGATCTGTCATTTTGATTTGATCAACCAGCTAGAGACGTTTTGTGACATCTCCTGGTCTGATCTCCAGCTCCCTCTGCTGGTCCTAGTAATCACTGCAGACGTTTCCTTCACTTTGGTCATCCAAAAATTGTAGTTTATTATTTAAATGATTAGGACGAGGCACTAACAAATAAAGAGAAATAAGTTCTTTTTTTCTTCTTTTTTCTATAATTGAGTGTAATTTACATAATAAATTAGATTTTAGGAATGCTTGTTGGGGGAACTCCCCTCCCCTATCCCTGAATAAAATGACACAAAAAAACTAGTGGTGATTATATTCCACACAAATTGCAGGTCTTCTTACATCTCATTACCCCAATAATTAGTGCTGAAATACTGAAAAGTTTATTTTAGTGTTTTCATTGTAAATTGTAGCTCATAGAAATTCAGCCAAAAATCACTTATTTCCATTTATTTTGACATTTTGTGCTTATAGCTAACAAAAACTAAAGTCAAACCAAATTTAGTTTCAGAGAAAATTACAGTATTCTATCAGAAGGAATAAAAAAATACTTTTTAAATTGGAAATTTTATTTTCTATAACATTTTTTATTAAAACTAATAAGGATCAAGGATATATTGATCCTTATTTAACATCCATTTGTACTTTGTCGCTTTAATGTTAGATCTGCTTTGTCTTTGGGATAGGAAAACATACAGGAGAGAGATAGTTGGGACTGGCTGGAGGAACATATCGTGAAGAGAAAATTTAATTACAAACATTATTTTTAATAACCTGCTAATCTGGATAATAATATAGTCAAACTAATTTGTAAACCTTTCAGGAAGCTGCGTGAGAAAATAGGTAATCTAAATATTGTTTAATATTAAATCTCTCACCTTTACTGCGATCTTGAAGGACACTTCTCTGATGGTGCTTAGAGGTGGATAGAGTCTTCCTTCGGCCAGGTTCTCTTCTGTTACCATGTCGGCTATCGCCTGACAGAGACAAACAGGCACAGCATGGATGATGATCAGATGTGAGGTTTTTACTTGAAGGTTCAATCAGAGGGTCAGAGTTGAAAATGAAAACGGAGAGATTCTGGGTTTGATGAAGCATAAAGAGACGCAGCAGAAGCTGCTTAGCTTCTAGTTAGTACGTCTTTTCTTTCAGCGAGGAACGGACCTCTGCAGTGGTGAGGAAAATGTCTTCAGATATGTGGCGCACTCCACAGGCTATGACTCCCAGGGCGACTCCTGGGAACACATAGGCGTTGTTTCCCTGACCGGGGAAGAATGTGCGTCCGTCTGCCAGGGTCACTTTGTCAAATGGACTCCCGCTGGCAAAGATGCCTCTGCCCTGATCACAGACAGAGTGAGGGGAGAAAACATGACAGCACTTAAAAAAAAAAACAACAAAAACAGTAATAAATATTTGTGCATGGCCCTGAACCACATCAACTGCAATATCTGTGTGGAAATGCATTACCTCTGTGAGTTTGTAGCACTGCTCTGCAGTACACTCAGCCTTGCTGGTGGGATTGCTCAGAGCAAAGATGATGGGCCTGTCGTTGAACGACGCCATGTCTTTGATGATCTTCTCGGTGAACGCTCCTCCGATCGCAGCCACACCTTCAGCACAAACACCGGTCAGTTTTCTGACAACGATAACGATGAATGCAGGAACTCTCCAGTTCTAGGATTCTGCATCTTGGTTGGCAACATCTGTTAAAAATCAAAGCTAACAATTATATTTGATTATTTTGTCAGATGAATTACTTTTGTACTATGTATTTATTCTCAGTTTTAAAGCCGATAAACGTTGAAACTTTGATGAGATGTTAGAAATATTGGACAGTTCAATTTACATGCAGTTTGCGAATTTCAAACCATCGAGTACATGGTCTGGGTTTTCGACGGTTCAGATTAAAGAGAAAGCAGCGAGTAAGCGTTTTGCCGCTACGTTGAGAAGAAACGCTACGTGAAAAAAAGAGTCACCTTTCACAGATTTTCACTGAGTTTCCACAACTGGTTAGGAACAAAACAAATGTGGGTTACACGCTGGTGAAACAATGCGTTTGATTTTACCAGCACTTCCGGTTATCTCACCAATAATGGCGGTGGGTTTGATGGTTTCCACCACCTCCTCCAGAGTCTTCAGGTGTGGGTGTTCGTGAGCAAACTCAGCCTTCTCGTGGTTCAGATTGCCTCTTCCCTGTAGGAACAACACCTTTCATTGTTTGTTTTCAAACCTCATGGCGATTTGCGTAAAGGAGCACGTGGTTAGACATGTTACCTTCACAATAAGACCCTTTGAATCAACCATCCAAATCTTCTTGGCAGCATCTTCTCTAGACACTCCTTCTTTAGCCATGGCCATCATAAGTAGGTGGGCGATGCCCATAGCAGCCTGGTCAGACAAGAACAACAACAACAGTTCATTCTGTAACAAAGTCTCCCTTTAATGCCATTTTTAAAATTGATCATCGTTTAGCTCGACTCGCCTCGCCTGCTCCCTGGAAAACAAAGGTGTGATCCAACAATTTGTCCTTTGTGATCTTCAGAGCAGCAAATATTCCAGCGACGGCTACGGAGGCCGTGCCTGCAGAGGAAATGAACTTAATTATGAAACAATATCTGCTTGTGACTCACTACTTATTAGAAGTATCAAACAAAACCAGTCAGACGAAACATTGTCCTTCCACTTCCCACTACTTTGTGTTGGTTTAATCACATAAAACCAACAGGAAATAAAAGTATATTGAAGTGCAGAATGGAAAAATGTACAAAACTTTAATGGGTGCCAATTCTGCTTTTTCAAATGACAACAAAACTGATTGCAATGGCAACGCCGACTCCTGTGACGAACAAAATACCTTGGATGTCGTCGTTGAAGGTGCAGTAGCGATTCCTGTACTTGTTAAGGATACGAAAGGCGTTGCTGTTGGCGAAATCCTCAAACTGGATCAGGCAGTTCATCCCGTACCTGCAGAGGAAATGCACCATCAGCCAAGCACCAAGGTTACTATTTAATTGTAGTAAATATCTGCCGATGGACTCACTTGTCCGTCACTGCCTGCATGAACTCGTCGATGAGCTCGTCATACTCCTTCCCTCTGATTCGCTTGTGCTTCAGGCCGATGTACAGAGGATCGTCTAGAAGCGACTGGACGAGAACGCAACGGATATTTCTGACTTCCTGAATTGGTTTTAGAGTTAATCGTGCCGATAAATGAGGTCGAAGTGCGGGTCTGCAACAAGAGAAACCCATTCCAGCGCTCTTGCGCCCTCACCTGGTTGTCGGTGCCGACGTCCAGCAGCACAGGGAGACACTGCTGAGGAGGAACGCCGCCGCACGCCGTGTAGAGAGCCAGCTTCCCAACAGGAATTCCCATCCCATAGCTGCCCAGGTCTCCCAGTCCAAGGATACGCTCCCCGTCCGTCACCACTATGGCCTGCACAGACACCAAGCATTACTTCACATTTTCCATCACAAAATGTCCATGTAGTTTTACAGCACAACAGCAAATTAGCTTCCGCTTCTCAGCCTTGTGCAGGGCCACTGATTTGCTTCAGTAGCATCTGGACTCAAGCTGACACCATTTAAAAATCTGTAACTCTTGGACTTGTCAAATTAAGAATGGAGCATCCAAGACAAAATTCAGAGTCTTTACAAACCTTATTATAATTGTAAAAATTCCTAAAAATATTAGCTTTAGTGTTTGGTTCAGCATTTTAGAGTTTTTACAATCAGCACTTTAAAGCCTGACTGTAAAAACCAGACAGACAGTGAAATCGTCTCCTTTTGGGATTTTTGGATACAAGAACAAAATCCAGAAGGGTGAAAAGTTACAAATCAAGTTGGCAAATCAAAGATGAAGCATGTCCATGTAGCAAATCAAAACCACTGCTTTATTAGACTTCTCAATCAAAAGATACAAGAAGGAAAGTAGTCTGGAAGATCAAAACATTTGGCACACTCAATTTCCTTTTATCCATACTTATTCACAACTGGAAAATCAAAGCCAGTTCCACACAGGAACATGGTTAATGTGTGTGAAGAGGTCAGGAGTTAAAGTAGAGCGTGCCAGTGCACGGTGTGTACCTTGATGTTGTCTTCAGGCCAGGAGTTGAGCATGGTGGCAATGTGTCCCCGGTCATGGATGGTGATGAAGAGTCCTCTGCAAACATACGGGATGGCAGCATAAAACTAAATCAGTCATACAGACTAACATGAAGCATTTAAAAGGTAAAAGATAAGTTTAACAGCAAGTAAACACCATAAAGTACAGCATAAACGCATCGATTGTCTAGAACATCAAAATAATGGAAAATAAAGAGTAGAAAAAAGAAAAGATAATGTTGTTTAATCATCACAGCTGTCCTGAAGAATAACATCACACATTTATTTCTTTTGAATACACTGCAGCAGTAGCAGGAACCAGCCTCACCGAGGCCTCCTGAAGGCGAGGCCGTACTGCTGACAGGCCAGGCCGACGGTGGGAGTGTACACGATGGGCATGAACTCCTCGATGTCGGAGGTCAGCACCCGGTAGAACAGCTTCTCGTTCCTGTCCTGCAGAGTCATCAGTAGGATGTACCTGAGATGGAGAGATAAGCATCAAATGGCAAATTTTTTTGTGTGTTAAAAAAATTTAACACACAAAAAGTTCAAGAAATATCCCTTGAACTTTCCCACATTTTAACCTCAAACTTTAATGCATTTTACTGGGATTTATGAAAGAACACAAGGAGGGAAAAGGATAAAAGGTTTTTACATAAATTTTTCCCATGCATTAGTTAGAGACAAGGGTAACTCAGAGGGATTCAATACAAATGAGTTAGTTTGATACTTGTAGCAGATCCAACATGTAGAACCCCTATAAAACACCTTAAAGTTTGTGGATATGAACACTTTCCAATGCTCTGGAAGGGGTTTTCTTATAATGTTCAAAGCAAATTCTCAACCAATGGTAATCTGAGCCTTTAATCCCAGAATAAATAAATCTTGAATCCCTTGATTAAAAAACAAAAAAACAAGCCGTAGGTGCAACAGCTGGAACACGCTAAAGAGGATTTTACCCAACAAGCAAGACAGCGCAACTGATTAAACATCTGCATCTGCAGTGTGATAATCTTGAACAGCACTTCGCCATGCTTTGCTGGGAGACTCACTTGTCCAGAGGGTTGGTGCGAGTTTCGTAGCTCTTCATGACACGCAGCACTTGGACATCCTGGGAGAGGAAGCAGGGCGGGATCAGGCCGTGGATGCCCAGCTGCATGCGCTCCTCCAGGGTGAACGCCATTCCCTGAAGGGCGGAACATCGATTAATATAAAACACTGTAATCCCGGGAAAGAATCTGCACCAAGAAAAAAAGGTTTTAAAATAAATAAAGACAGCAGCAAATATAGATCGTAGTGATTCATGCGTCTGTCATCAACCTCAGAGTGGAGTTATGACTCATCCTATTCACATAAAAACAACCGTCTCTCTTTTGTGGTCACATTTCCACTCCAGCGAAAGCAACATGTGGAAACTCACGGGAGGAAACAACATGAGGCGAAGGGATTTGAAAGCAGTGATCGTATGCGGCTTCCAGTGAGGAAGAAAGTTTAGACAAAAGAGAAAAAAGACTTTACAAGTTCAAAAAATCTCCAGCAGTCATTGGACAAGAGGCAGGGATCACCTTGGCAGTTCGCCGGTCTATCACAGGGAAACACACACACACACGCGCGCACACACACACACACACACACACACACACACACACACACACACACACACACACGAGGGCAATTTAAAGAAGACAATTAATCTATGATGCAGACTTTTGCTATGTGGGTGGAAACCTGAGTTCCTTGTAGGGCATTATATTAATTTAAAGTGCATTTCTATTTGCTACATGTATTAACGGAATAAGCTTTATTGTTCTTGTCCGTGTGCACAAACAAGAAATTTCACGCACTCAGCATACAGACACTAGGCATAAAAAAACTTCAGATGAAATAAAAAAATAGGTTAACATAATGTTTGTACAGCCATTTTCCAATGTATAAAAGAAACAAGGAAGACAGGTTGTGGTTTTTCATTTAAAAAAAAAAGCATATGTTAGTATAAAAATGACCTTTGTTGCACATGCCATTACTAATCACAATTGACCAATGCATTGAAACCTTCTTTTGAAGGTTTCAAAAGAAACCTTTCAATTTATTTGCATTGCAATGCAAATAAGAAGCATTTGCATTGCTTCTTATTAGATAATGTGTCTGATGTGGAAGGACAGATCTGACACTGATGTGTGAGCCGTTTGGGTAATTTACTAAAACAAAAAAACAACAAAAAAACAACAACTTTGCAGCTTTAATTCTGAAAACTTGTAAGTCCTGCAAACAGGCTGCTTGAAGGGCATCTGAGCCGGGGTGTGAGCTTTAATCTATTTATTCTGTCCAATGACATGAGTCCCTGCACTCACTCCCCCTCTAAGCTCCACTCGTCTCTCATCATCTCTCCCATTTCTGAAGACACAGAATCCACTCCGACTTTGTTCTACGGTGCATTTATTACAAATGCTAATTTTTCTTTGTAACCTATTCCAACATCAGATGCACTACAATGTTTCAAACTAAACAGGATTTGCTGCAGCCACACAAGTCAAGGTCTCAGAAAGAAGACAATAGCACACTGGTTCCAGAGCTGCAGAGCAAGAGAAAGTTATTTGAGAGGAAGCTTCCCTGGAAAATCCTCAAATTAAACTGCTTACACGGACGGAAAACCTTCACAACTCTCACCAAGTGTTTTTTAAGCGGTGACTATTCCAGTGTTACGCATTTTTACATGCAAACGTAATATTTGTCCAGCTGGACAGTCTCACAGCAGCAGATGCTCCACACCAGACATTGACATTCCCCAAAATGCTAAAAATTCACAGAGTGATGGAAACAGAGATAAGACAGAAATACTGTTAGCTGTTTTGTGGAAACTATTTACAAATTAATTCTGGAGATAACCGGTTGCACTGGATGTTATTTAGAAGAATCAGACTAAAAAGACAAACTTTTTTTAGCCAAACACTTTCTTTCATGTTAATGTAACACATGGAGAAAGAAGAAGAAAAAAATACAAAAGAAAAAAATGTGTTTGATGTTAAATTAACCAGGAGCCACACCTCATCCCAGCTGCTGTAAAGCTACAAACTGTAATAAAGCTTTACAGACTGAAAAGTGAAGACAATGAGGAAATACCTGGACAATGTTTGAAATTACTGGAATCTTGTTTGCAGGAAGTAGCTCACTGAAGTGGAGCTCCACTTGGAGTCTCACCACTTTGCACGGCACAGGGGGAAAATCTCTTCTCTTTTTTTTTTTTTTTTTTGTCAAAGTGCAACTCCATTTCCTGACTGCACTTAAATGAACCTGTGAGTGAGGATGTGCCTGCTGAGTCAGCATGGAAAGAAGACAGAACTGAGAGTGACCTCTGAACATCTACAATCTAAGCAATAAACTCATCTTGAGCCTCTGCAGGAATCCTGGTGTCTTCATGGGCCGGAACAAGTCAGACACAAAGCATGAACAAACTAATGCCACCATGATTGGTGGGGGAAAGAAAGATCCAGGAATACCACAGACAAGCTACTTTGATGAAATGTTGATTATTTTCATTCAAACAGAACAGAGGAGGAATAGGAGTAAGATGCTTGTTCTGTGCCGACTGTTAAATAATTAGACTGTAAAAAGTGCTGAATGCTAACATGACTCATGAAGCCAAGCGTTCTGGCCTTTTACTGTGTTTACATATGTGCCAACATCACAGCACGTTCTATGCAGGACGTTATGTTGGCTGTGCAAACATTTAACCTAATGAAGTGAGAGCTGAGTTTCTGAAGCATCCATTTACATTTTCCTCACAACTTCAACTTTAAAAAAAAAAACCATTCGACACCCTATTCTGCACTGGGAACCTGGCATCATTTCTATTCTACACCCGCTGTATTTACAACTGGTCTTGTTCATTGTCAAGTTTCCAAATCACAACTTGACTTTATCAAACCATAATCATAAAAGTAGCAATAAAGGGCTATATTTAAGGCCACAATGCAACTATTTGTTAAAACAAAGCTCAACCTACTTAGACATGCAATTTCTACACAACATTATCTACTTTTCTAAAGTTGCATGCATTATGTATTAATGATAGTTAAAGATACAAAGTAGGTTCATTAATCATGACTAAGATGAAGAAAACATGTAATTATCTAGGAGTAATATGCAGAAAAGAAGAGTTTATAAGCCAATTAACAGCCTCCCTCTTCTAATGGGAAAACATTAAATCCTTATCGGCCTGTTATATTTTCCCAGATTTACATTGTCTTGCAAATGTATTCAAACACTTTGAACCTTTCGCATATCCACATGCAACAATCAGAAAGATGGTTCGCAGAATTTAGCATGAAGTCAACGTAGCACATAATTATAAAGTGGAAGGAGATACGCAAAGCGTTTAGGTCTGGACTTTGACTAGGTCATGATGATTATGGTGCAGTCTAAACCATTCTATTGTAGCTGTGATTGTATATTTAGGATCATGGTACTTCTGGGTGGAAGGTGAGCCTCCACTAAAGTGTTGCTTCTACTTCTTTATGAATTTTGACCTTCTTCCCTGGTGTTGAAAAGTAAGCCCACAAGATAATGCAACCACCGCCAATTTTCACCCTGGGGATTGTGTGTCTGAAGCTTCTGCTACACAAAAGGTTTTGTATGTGGACCCAAAGCGTTTTTTGATCGCATCTGCTTCTCTAGAGTTACCAAAGACCTCTTAGGTGGGGGTTCATAACTTAACTATTACCTGATCTGTCTTGTGTGCTTCTTGGTGTTCACTAAAAATGGCTGTCGAATATAGAAGGGACTGCACACAAAAGTATGAGTTATAAACTATGATTTCCTCCAACTTATGCACTACTGTGTGTTGATCTACTGCACAAAGTCCCACTAAAATACTTTAAAATGTTAGAATAGAGGGTTTCCCCCAGAAAACTTGCTAAGCCTGGTGGTTGGGCGCCAGGGCAGTCATTCATCCTGAGCCTCGTCATCTTTGAGTTAAAAAATGTTTAAAGTTGACAGGAAATTTGAAAACATCACTTGATAATTATGTGTTGTAAAAAAGATTGGAAGAAAAAGACTTTAAAAACAATAAGCAATGCTTAGCCTAGTGGGAGCACATGTAAAGCCTGGTGGCCCGCCAGGCTTATTATACACTGGGGGAAACCCTGGGTTATATATGCCATATAAAGTAAACAGATAAACAAACCCACCTTGTTCAGGTAGGGGTTCCTGGTGATGTCGTAGCCCCGCTTCTTGGTGTACACGCTGCCCTTCTGGTTGGTCCCAGAGTGGCAGACCCGGACAGCCTGGAGAGCGGCCCTGTCGGCCAGCGCTCCCACAGTGGGGCGACCCGGAGGGGCGACCAGCACCCTCATCCCGCCCGCAGCTGCGCGTCTGCACAGAGACAAAGCGGCTTTTCCTGGAAGGGAGTTCATGCTGCCTGTGGACACCGAGAACGAGAATACAAAAAAACAACTCAGAGGAACATGAGACATTACATTACGGCCGGAGGACATACAACCCCGGGATGCCAAACATACCGTGACTGATACAAGTTCAGCTTCTCCGTAAACAACCGGCTTCAAGCGTTAAACCATTAGCTTCAAGCTGAGTCATTTATACAGAAAACAGGAGTCACAGTCCTCTGCACTACGCAGTGTTTCTCTGGACAGAATCCCACTATATAATAAAGATTAAACTAGTAGCCGAATGGTTAAACTCTTTTATAAAAGAAGCTAGCTGCGGTTAGCACATGCAGCTCTCCAACAAGCACGGTTTTCTATGCAGATGAACCAGCTAGAACCAGCAAACTCAGAGCTGTTAGTCAGTGGACCTCACCTGAAAACTGCGGGAATATGATAAGCACAAGGCCTAATTGATCATAGGAAGAGCTCCTCTGGCCCTACCGCCACCGATAGAACAGGCTGCTGTTTAACCGGAGGAAGGAGGTTCTACAGCTGATCCAGGACCTCCTGACATTGGGCGGCTTCACTTCCGTGTCCAGGTTAGCCCGCCTCTCCGAGCCGCGCATCAGCCAATGAGAGACCGGCTCTGCGAGGACAGAAGCCCCGCCCCCAGAACGGCTGCTCGGTGAACATGAGCTCCATCTTCAGCATCTGCGCCAACTTTCACTGGCGCTCTTGTCTAATCTCACGACAGCGACGGGCTTTAGGCGCCTTCTCGCCATCCATCTTCTGTAAACTTGCAGCCTGAAGTATGCTACCGAGTGTAACTAAATACAAGTTAATTTTATCGCACTGTTTATAAGTATAGCGGACTCTACCACTGGAACTACCAAATAAATTTAAACTCTCACTTTAGTGAAAAAAGTAAATAAATAAATAAAAAATACTGAGGTGTTTTGGCCAATCTACAAAACTGAGGATTTTCCTGTTTCCGCTTCCTTTTTTTTTTTTTTTTTTTTTAATTCCCACATTTTGTTTAAGACTGACATTGAAAAGTGTCTTTAAGTGGAAAAATCCATAACAAACTCCAGGCAGATATTTAAAACAAAGTTACCTTTTTTTTTTTTCTTCCCATTTCTTTTCTAGAAAATGTCTGAGATTAATCTTAATTT
>NW_015113346.1:98379-150302 GCF_001443285.1 Poecilia latipinna
TATTTGTAATCAGTTTGTTTTTCAATATATTTTAATTTTATTTTTTATTTATGTGTGAAGGGGGGGTTGTGGAAATTTGCATCTTTTTTTGTAGATAAAATAAATAAATAAAAAAAATACATGCTTGATTTTAGGCTGTTTTTGTGTTTTTTTTTTTTTTTGGCCCTTGACTATTTTTGACAACAATTTTGTCCCACGTGACAAAAAGCTTGGACACCCTTGGTCTAATAGATTAAATGCACGCCATTGGTGTCTCAAAACAATGCAAGGCCTGTCATTTTATGGCATATAAGCACACACTAAATAATGAGCTTTGCTTCCCCTTTTTGACAGTTTGTCAAATAGATTCACATATGATCCATTGCAAATCTCCAATCAACTTGAGGTGAATTTCTCTGCATCTACAGGAATATTCGAGCACATTAAGGACCAAACTCACTCTGGTTGTAACTAAACAATGTTTATTTAAAAAAAAACAACATACAAACATTATTTATACACATCACTACTTTTCTATCACAAAACATGGTTAGATAAGATCACACTTATACAGTATTTTAGTGCCAACTGATTTCAAAACTAATCGGTTCATTCATTCATTTCAAAGTACTAATCTGTGTTTTCTGCTTCAGCTGCTCTATTAGAGATAAAAGCTAAATGTTTAAATATTACAAGAATTATGCAAATATAAAATTATGTAGAGACAAATCAATACACAATACTTCATGCGTTTGTTGAAACTAAGTGTACATCAACCTAAAGAAATTCTTTCCATCACCAGGGAAAATCACACAAAATAGAAAATGACATATTCACATAAAAACAAATGAAAATGGAAATGAACATGATTTATTATATTGCTGTAATACACACACAATAGATTTGCAGTCCAAATATGCACAAATGGTGCATATTTTTACAGTCCTAAATGCTTTAGGTCAGCAACACAACATTTCAGTTTTACTAATCAGCTACAGTTACAAACTTCTTAATTGGAAGCAGTCAGGGGGAATACAAGAGAAATGTTTCAGATGACTACGCTGGTACTGCTATGGGAGCCTCTATCCTATGAGAAAAAAAAGGTAACGTTAGAGTCCAAGCAAGAGATGCTATGATTACCACATCCAAAAACAGACAGAAACAACAAAAAAGCACCAAAGAGGAGGAAGAAATCTAAGCTGTGCAAGAACAGACGATAAAAAGCTTTGCACATCTATTTGTTGTACCCACCTGCTGCCACTTGGGGGCAGTGAAAGGTCTGTGGAACAGTTGGAGCTGAATCTTGCTAATGTGCTAATTTTCTATAATTCCCATTATAAAGGGATAAGAAAAGGTTTGAGATGATGCGCTTATACTATCACTTGAAGCAATGGGAAGAGCTGCAACAAAGCCACAGTCTGCTACTCTACAAGAGTAAAGGAGCATCTGAGTGAATCCCCACAAAGAACACACTGATTCTTTTTGCTACAGTGACACAAGATTTGTAACAGCCAGTTTTTAAAGAATCATTGTTTCTGATATTTCCAGCTGAAAAATGATAAGATGAAGGACATATTACCTTTTTTTTTTTAAATATATGTATCTTTCAGTTTCCCTGCAGCAAATACTCTCAAGATCTGGCAAAACATACTGTATATGTTAATATTATGTGCATGTAATATTGGTACATTTCTGTTTTTATCATTGACTTATTTGCATATTGCTATATAATCAATATGTTTCTTGCTCACACTTATGAGAGAGGATATTGCCACTGCAGGTTCTAAAGGTCATCATACTTTGAAGCAGGTTTCAAAGTACAACGAAAGACGCATTTCCTCAAAGTGGAACTAAGCTGAGTATTAAATAGATCTTTATGCTTGTAGTTCTGGTTGTTTATGACTCTGCTATAAAATGCCAGATTTTTTCAAAACCACAGCACACACAGGTTAAAGAAGCAAGAAAGAGGCAAAGGCTGAAAACTGAAGGTGGTAGTAGAACACGATGACAAAACAGGTTAAATTTTAACACACTGCTGGTTCGGTGTCAGCAGTAGGGGAAGCTCTTACAGAAAGATGGCTGTAGTTCCTGCGACCAGGCTGCACCTCACTGGCGAAGTAGCTGGGTGGTTTCTCGGGCCAATCCTTTACTTTGCGTCCTTTTTTCTGACTGCTGCCCTCATCTGAGCTCCAGGATCCTTTGTGGTGCGTGGGAGGGGAGTAGCTCCTCTCCCTCCTTGCCGATCTGCTTTGAAGCTCCTCCATCAAGTCGTCGCGGCTTCGGGCACGCGGCCTGGACCCTCGCTCTCTCCTCCTGGACGAACTGCCCCTCTCGTTCCTTGAACTCCCGTGCGTTGCTCTTCCTCGCCGGTTGTCCCAGTCCGAATCGTCGCTGTACTCGCGCACTATCCCCTGTCTTGGCAGAAGGTCCTCTCTGGTTCTGTACCCACGGCTGTCTCCCCGTTGGCCCCCTCCTGATCGGTTAGTACTCCCGCTAGACTGACTGGACATTCTCGGATAGCCCCTGGCCCCGTCTCCAGCAGGGTCCCTGCGGGAGGAAAAGCTGGGAACTCGCTGGATGATAGGAGGCAGGGTGATCACCCTTCTTTCCACCCCTCTCACCCTCATATCATCCAGCGCCGACAACATGCTCGGCGGACCGGGGGCGTAGGGCACAGCTGGAGGAGAGGGTTGGGGCTGCAATGGGGGCATGTTTCGGACAGCATGTGGTGCCATTTGAGGGGGTCCCACATCCAGCACTCTCACCTGGTTTTCCAGGTAGTCCAGCATTGGGTTGCCACTATTATTACTGCTTCGCATGCTGCCATTAACCATGTATTGAGAATGCAAAGGGGGCTGCTGCTGCTGCTGTGGGGCCATGGGTCCCAAAGGGATGGGAGTCATGGAGATGTTTTGTTTGGCTGGGTAATCTGACACTGAGGCTGGAAAAAAGAAAAAAAAAAATCAGATAAAGACAAAATAAAAACTTCGAATTTACAAAAAAAGATGCTAAATGTACTAAAGCACAACATGAATATGAATATGTATCAGGCTTGTTAGAAGTCTTTACAAGTGGAAGAACTGGTTTTCTTGTACTTTGGTTTTCAAACCAAATAAGCACACCCTGAGAAAAGAAACAAATCATTCACCAAATAAACCTTTCCATGCTTTTGTTTGACTGATATTCACCCGAGTAGAGCAGGGGAACACCCTGGGAGGAGGTGTTGCTGACGTTTGCGTAAACAGGCTGACCGTACATCCAGGGAGCCATGGCTTTCTGAGCTTGTTTCAGCATCCGATGCTGCATCACAGCTGCAATCACAGCAAAAGACCAAAAACGCTTCAGCGGTGCAAAGCATCACCGAGTTGGTTCATTTAATCAGAATCTGCAAGTTAATAATAATTTCCAATATTTTTGAACCTGAAAGTACATCCTAAGCAAGATAAAGAGCATACGTTTAAATCACAAAGTTTTAACACTGAGGTGCAGCTCTTTGCTGCATTAACTTTTTTTTTTTCTTTTTTTTAGAATTTTGTTTTCCAAATCACAGTCTGAAGAAGAGCTTCTGCCACCAAAACCTCCCTCTGCCTCCATGACATGAAGAAAGCTTTAGTACCTTTTTCAGGGCAACAGCAGGTCTGTGGACAGCAGGGGCAGCGGACATAGCAGCAGCATTTTTGCGGGCAGCACTGACAGCAGCATATGCAGAAGAGCATGATGAGCAGCAGAGCGCCAATGATAATAAACAGGACAGTCAGCCAGTCTGAAACAAGAAAATCATTTTTATTACAGAGTACGTTTGCGGGCTTTGTTCTCTGTGAATGTTTAAAAGCAGCTGCAGAAGCTGAAGAAACCTACGGTACACGATGAGTCTGACTTCTCGATCCGAGTCGCCTGTGGTGTCACCAGGAGCATCGATGCTGCAGTAATACATGCCGTTATCCCACCACATCACCTCATTTATCACCAAGTCAGCCTCTGTTGAGAGAAAGTTTTGTTTAAATCCCCCTGCATTGGGTACCAATTAAGATATGCTCTCTCTAAAAAAAAAAAAAAGCTAGAGAATACAATCCTTCAACACTAATGTTCCGGTGAACTGCTAGGTAACCACTCCCTTCTGTCACTCCCCTGCACCTTTCTGCAGCTCCCCTCTGCCTGTTAGTGAGGAGAACCAGGTGGACTCAATCTTCAATCTCCTAGCAATCAGAGTGCAGCTACTTTAGTGTGACTGACCTGTCAGTCCTGGTTTGAGAGCATGAGATGCAAACAGTGCTGGCGCATTTGACTCAGAACTGTGTAAAAGTTTCAACAAGCTGTGAAAGACAGCCGGTAAGGCTCAATGCTGCTGCTCACTGCTGAATTGTTTGTTGTATTATTGGTGTTATACTGTTTAGTCTTATTGAGGTAAAGTTGGTGGATTGAAAAGAAAAAAAGAATTACACTTGGTGTTTATTGGTTAAAGTAGAAAGAAAAGGAAATGTCAGTTGGAATGTCTGTGAGGGAATTTAACAAATTTTGATAAAAATGAAATGCCAATTTATGTATTGCTGTCGAATCAACAAAAAAAAATATATTTATTCTTTTAAAAAAAAAAAGTTATTTACTTTATTAATGTCAGAATGTAATAGATGTCTTTCTGTTTCTTTTTGAGGTTTTTCACCTATTGAGATGAGCTATGTGGGCCATCATGTAAAAAATAAAGATGAGTCAACGAAATTAAAGTCTCTCTGAGTGGGATCAAGCTGAAAGTTCACAGTGGAAACGATCTTTTTCAAGTTGGGATCACACAGTTAATCAAACCAGAAAGAACTTGACAACTAAAGCAATAGCCAGGAACAAAAAAGGACAGTATGCATGCTAACCATCCCAGGACGACACATTCAGGCGAAGAAGCAACAAAGAAATCATACTGGGATCAAACTTACTGTTTTGGATTGTGATTTTACGATTTCTGTACTCTGACCCCAGCGTTGGCTCATTGATGCCCCTCTTCTGGATGACGGTCCGAACTGTGCGCTGGCTGTCTGGGCAGTCATTGGCAGGATCCTGACCGATCTGGAGAGCCGCCTGATAAGCTTCAAAAACAAAGGAAAGCAGAGCATCAAGGTTTACTGCCTAATAAAGCAGCCAAGATGTCTTTTTTTTCCTGCAGTGTTGCAGTATTAGTTTGTGCAATATATGTTGTAGTTGTAATATTAAGGAGAGAAAAAACATATGAAATAAGCAAATTCAACAACAAAACTTGTTAACGGAGGTCCATCAATCATAAACAGTACCTGGGAACATTACTTTTTTTGATCAGCATGTAGGAGAACTAATGGTGTAACGATACATGTATTCATACCAAACCCTCTCTGTTCAGTGCATTCATAAAACCAACAAATAAAGCTTTGTTTCACACCTGAACACATTGGCATGTGGAACTTAGTATGCAGCGCAACATTTTGAAAAAGTGAACAAAAACTAAACAGAAAACTCCCAGCTGTCACTAAACTCTGCTATTTGGGAACTTTAAGGCTTCTTCACACAATTATGCTTAAGGGGGAAAAAAGAAGATGGACAGGACCGAAGCTTTATGTCAGAGTCCAGATTTTTCAACAACAATAAGGCATAAAGCTTGCCCTGAACTGAACTGCTTACATAAACAAAGTCAAGACAATGTTAACTATTCCTGGTTCTGTGGAAAAATCAGGTTAAGTCCAAATGCAGCTGCTTGTAGCGTTCAACCAGTCCAAAATGCTAAATTCACCTGTGGAGTAGTACTCCAGAACTGGGTCTTTACAGAACGACTTGAATCTCCACGTGACGAGGACCTCCTGGGGGTTGGCTGATGTTGTGTATTCGCAGCGGATCGTCACCGAAGCAAACAGCATCGTTGTTCTCTCAACCTCTGGAACAACCACCTGAATGGACAGCAGCTCTGGTACAAAGAAGCAGAACAACGACAAGAGTCGCGTTATTTAAGTGACAGCAGCATAGCTCTGTGGTTGAATGCAGGAATCTGACCAGACTGGTTAACAGTTTACTACAAGTAGACTGTGTCATGACCTGTAACCACAGTTATCAGTCATGAACTGCAAACTGTATGTCCTCATGGCAGGAAGCCATTGCTAATGAATAAAATTATGATCTACGATAACTGGAAAATGTAAACACTTTGTACCTCTGACTGCTGTCTGATATTTACGAGCTTTTGCTTCTCATAATTTAACAATATCTGAAATCCTTAAACTTTGACGATCAGTTACAGGATTAATGTATTATTTACTTAATATATAAAAATGCATATGAAAAAAAAAACACAGGATTGCTTGAGCTTTACCCAATTTCACAAACATTTGTGCACTCTATCCACATATGAACAATATTATGTTGATCATCTTTAGTCTAACAGTATTTAATTTTACAGTTAAAATACAAACATAGAGAGAAATCTCGATAGCAAGGCTCTCCAAAAATGACAATGACCTCTGTAACAACCGTTAATACATACTACAAAAACATATAAAATCAAAATCAAAGTTTATTTGTGTAGCACGTTCAAGGTGCTTTAAATAATAAAAACAGAAATATAAACACCATACAGTCATCAATTGAACAGATGTTATCTTTTGATGAGCCCCAAAATAATACACATCAGATATGTTGGTCAATGCTTCATTTATTGTGGTCCAAAAGCAACAACCCGTGGGTTTTTAGTCTCGATTTAAAGGAATAGAGTTATGCTACTCTGTTCAAGGCAAAGACAATTAAACCAGTAGAGACAATTATTATAATTATTACTGTTATTGTAGTTGTAATAATAATAATATGGTCAAAAGCTCAAGCAAAAGTCAGGAATAGCCAACATTAGGAAGTTCTAATGTGTTTTACAGAAAAAAAAAACTGTCTAGATCAAACCGTCATGCTAATATTACATATGGATAGTGTTGGTGCAAACTAACAGCAGGTTATATATAAAAATGACTAGCTTTAATTAATTACATTTATTTAACAAAAGTGATCATGAGACAAGAGATACAATTAAAAACGTTCTTTGAAACAGAAAAGCAGACACAAATCCAAACCCTGTAAGTGACAAGAAAGCATGTAAAACGCTTTTGTCAACAGCGTCTTTGATAAATGATCTACCTCCTTTGTGTGGTTGCAGAAACTCCTGATGTTGGGAGTTTCTTGTGTACATGGAAAACTAGGTCCCGCAGACACGTGACCTCACTCGGCCTTGTCCTGTTTACACCTGTTGATTATTAACTTGCCACCATTGTTTATTACTGTCGACGATTTGCCCTAGGTTTCTTCTTCGTTTGTCTCTGTATGCCTCACTAAAGTAATACAACAGTAACCATAGAATCACAGGTGAACTTTCAGGCATTAAGTGTTGATAATGGGAGAGTTAAAACCTCACCTGTTGGCAGGTGCAGCAGCAGAAACACCACCAGTATCATATTTCCCATCTCGGTGCTCTGTATCCTTCCGCGGAAACTTCACTTGTTGCTCTTGTTGGTGACCGAAAATCTTGTAAAAAACCCGGAATACTGGTTTAAAAAAAAAAAAAACGTCATGTACTCGCTGTTCCGCATAATCACCGGGTTTCCACCAAAGGCAACATGTTAGCCAGTCTGTTGTTTTTCTCCCTGAAAATGTTTCAGCAGTAGTCCAGACGAACTTCCCAGTGGAAAGGCGGACGCTGATCATCCCCTCCCCCACTTAGCTACAGGTGACATCACCGGCCCCGCCCACTGTGACAGGTGAAGGGAGACACGATGGGGAGTATTAAGTTGAACTAAATTTTGTGCTTTTTTTTTTATTTTCCCCACTTAAATAATTTATATCGTTAAAGAAATTCTAATATCACTTTGAAATTAAATATTTCATTTATTAAGGAACAAAAACCTCTCCAAACCGCCATGCCACCACCTGTGTGAAAAAGTTATTGCCCTCTAAATCTAACAACAGATTGTGTCACATTTATTATCTTCAGCTGTTTTTGATATTTGTTTGTTAATGAGTTTTTTTTTTTTAATTTTAACCAAACCATTTTTTAGAGAGAAAAAAAGTTGCATTTTCTTTCAGAAGTTATCGTATCTGCCTCTTTCGTTGTGGTTTTAATCAGTAATACTGAAGTAGCCCATCAACAACAGTCTGCAGCGCTGCTGTGAGTTTCCATTAAACAAGAATGCACTCCTCACGTGAATGCTGACATCCTCTTCGTGTAGAAGAGGGATTTGTTTTCCTCTCAACTCCTGATTGTGGCGCTTCCTCTCAGGATGCAAAGCGTCGCAGCTGTCAGGATTCTCACGTCTTGCAGGGGACATGGACCCTCTTCCAGCTTCCCAGCGCAGACCCGAATGTGCTGAAGTGTCTTCAAGTGTGTCTCGATACTCTAAGAAATGAGATGAAAAGCTCTGCTCTCTGCAGCTCCTTAATTCCTTCTTTGTCTTTGTCAAGAGAGAAGATGCAGCACCTTTCAGTCTGTGCTGGCTTCAATCCACTGTGTGAAAAAGTTCAGCATGATGGTTCATTAATCTGGGTATCAGAGTTAACATCTTATTTATTTTTCTTTCAAACATGTAGCATAATTATTTCTTAAAAATGAATCAATGGAGCAAGTCCTAGTATTGGAGAACAAAATACACGATATAGATGAAGTAGAATAGTAATCTTCATCTGATGCATGTTGATATACTAAGTTCAGATCAAATGGCATCAACTTGTTGTCTAAACTCTCCCAGACAGAAAGAGGAATAAATAATGAGCCTAAAATAATTAGAGAAATGACAAGGAAGGCAGGAAGACGAAACAATGACTGGACGTCATCTGTCTGGCAATCCAGTGAACAAATTTATAAACATTATATTTCTATTTGAGCAATTTGAACCATTTGAAAAGAATCTAAGAATTTAGCTACAGAATGGTTAATCGCAAATGTAAAACTTTTGCATCTGAAAAGTCAAACAAAACAAAAAGATTTCAGAAGATATTTTTTTTTATTACAAAGCATCCAGGCAGTGCAATGATCATCTGCAAAACAAATTCAAGGTGCAGTACTTCCAAAACTGTCACAAAAAGGAAAGACAGAAGAATAAAATGCAGAGTTAACCTGAGTTACAGAGTACTGACACATAAATAGGAGGAGTGGAGGCTGCACAGGTTTTTACCTGCACAAATTGGACAGATAAAATAAAACACCTTGGCACTCGTGTAAATTTAGCCACCAGACAAAACTGACACACAAAAAAAGGTCATACCTTACATAAAATATACATGATACAGTATCATTTATGCACAAGTATAATCCAGAAACCTTCAAGCTCTAACAGCAGAGGCTGGATGCCTCAGTCTGTCTCAGGTTTTCCTTCCTCTAATGTTGTTTTCTCACTGAGGTTATTTCAAGATGAGCCAGACTTCATGCAGCTGCTGGTGGAGGCGGTTTTAGCTTCTCCCTGCGTAGCTGCATGCAGGACGGATAAAACGAACGGACCGGCAGCTCTGTGCAGGTGGAGGTTCGAGTGCCTCGTCACACTACCAGAGAATCCCTGCTCAGTGCAGCGCTCTGTTAGGGAGATACACCGAGAGGCTGCAGGTTAGAGACGCTCATGCCGAGTGACGGTGCTCAACCAGTGTGACAGTTGGAAACCATGCAGAGGAAGGGTTTTAGTAAGATGTGTTTTAGATTTTAAACTTTGGAAAGGAAGGAAAGACACATTTTACATGGAGAGAATATATCAAGAATTAGTTGTGATTTAAAGGACATTCCTGTAAAAAGAAAAAATAATAATGCCTCAAAAGGACAATATGTTAAAAACTAATAACTCAGTGTTCCACTATGCCTTATATCTAAGAGTCACAAGAGACAAAAATATATTTACAAACATTAACGATGAATGTTTCTTATTGACAACAAATACGACAAAAACAGACAAGAAAAAACTTCAGTGGAGAACTGCTGACTTTTTGTGCTGCAGTTCATTTTGTTTCCACTGGAGGGCTGCAGAGCAATCTGTAAACACTTGATATTCTCGACATGTATAAAGAATAATGCATATTTTACACCTCTAGCAGACCTGTGGAAATTATTTAGGTGTATTTGTAAGCACCTCAATAATTTAATTGTGTATATCAAACTTACATACTCTCTTTTGAGAAGCTCATATTTTACGAAATGAAAACTGTGGGTCTTAATCAGTAATTTTGTGTACTCTCTTCCAATTGCTGCTGAAGCAGATAACTAGAGCTGTGAACTGAAAATGTAAAACAATGGAGCTGAAAGTGCACAACAAAACATAAAAAAAAAAAAGAACCAGAAGGGAATTTCAGGGAGGGCTGGAAACAAAGGTCCTAATTGGACTGAAACCGGAGGTCACCAGGACACATTATGAATAATAAAACAAACTCCTGGGAACAAAAATGTAGCAATCCCCCCATTCTGCTGCCTGAAGACAGATACGCCTGAAGTTACTGTGCAATTATGCATCATTTAATAGTTGTTTTACGACAGGGACTGATCATTTTTCTGGACTTTCTGCACTCAAGCTCGTCTGTTTACTTGTATTTGCTAATTTTTATAACGTTTTGAGGTTATTTAGCATCTTTTCATAGTTTGAAGAGATACACCAAGAAGAGATTGGAAGCGTATTTCAGATCTGTCTTACTTTAAACTTTAAAATGGCAACACAGACTTTTCAATTTGTCAACATTAAAATGCTTATTCGCGATCTAGCTAGCTTAGTGCCGTTAGCATTAGTAACTGTGAACTTCGGTGACTTTGACACTTAAATTCTCTAAAGGTTGCAAAAGTTCAGCATGTTTCATGATAAGCAGACAGAGGTTAGAACTCTAAAGAATAAAATAGAAAAAATATAGATGTAGTATCTTCAGGCCATTGTCAGATTTTGATATGGGATTGTCTACTTCCAGTCATCAGATAATATTTAAGGCATATCTTATCAATGTGCATCACTTTATAATTGTGTCATATCATCTGCAACTATTTTCTGAGTCATTCTGTGCCCAAAGATGAATATCTCCTGGAGTAAACTTGAATCTTTCGCGGTTCCTCATATTTGAATTTCATTTAGATGGTTTTGTGCCATAAATTGGACACTTTGGTGATGCATATAAATTTATTATTACTGGTTTATTAACATTTTTAATGGTTGATTTTATTACTATTTCTCTCAGTTTGTTACATGTAAGATGTTTGGTCTGTTTTTTGTTGATTTTTATCTCTTTTTATTGGCTTGCATTTATTCTGTAGTCATTTTTATGGTTCTGCTGCCCTTTTTTAATTACTTTGATTTGTCTCTTTGAATAACATTTTGTATCACATTCTGGTCATATTGCGTGTCTTTGTGCTAAGTAATTTTGTTCACTTTACACTTCTTTTCTTTAACAAAGGCTTTTCAGGTTTTAGTAGTGGGGTCCACTTGCGATAATGTTGACAACAAGAAAACCATCGGATACTGTTGGGCTTGACTTGTAGCAATTTACAGGACATAAACGCTCTTTTCCTGCAGAGCGGTGGAGGGGGGAAGTTCTCGTTCCTGCTACAAGTAACTCACCAGGTTTCGGCTCCTGTCCCGCTCCTCTCTGCCCCCCTGTAGTGTCTGGGACATTCCCTGGTGGGGTCGGGTGTAGGAGAAAGGCCTCGAGCCTGGCTCGGCGGTCCTGTATCTGTCTGATCGGGGCGGGTCTGCTGTGCGGTACCTGTCCGTGGTCAGGTCAGCCCTGCGGTATCGCTCGGCCTCCAGCTCAGAGTACGGAGGCAAAGGGTCGTCCTCATCTGGACGGTGGCTGGGCGACCGGCTGTAGAAGCTGTCGCTGCCTTTTCCCCTGGAGCTGCCTTTAGACGGAGTGTCGCTGTCCTCGTCCGCTCTCCCAGCGTTCCTGTCCCCTCCCCGGCCTCTCGCCTTCCTCTCCAGCACGCTGGTGAGGAAGCCGTCATCATAGCTTTTGCTCAGGGGCGGCCGACAAGGACGGTCGCTGTCCCATGTGTCCCTTCTCTTGTGCATTAAAGGCGAGGGGCTCCGGCTCCGGCTCCGGCGGCCCCAGGTGTCGTCCTCCTCTCGGTAGGAACGCCTCGGCGGGCTGTAGTCCCGCCCATGGAGCCGGTCTGGAGGCTCAGGACGACGAGCGCGGGAGCCGTAGCATCGTGCAAACTCCTCCAGCTCATCCAGGGAGCCGGTGCGACCTCTCCTGCTCAACGTCTTCCTCTGCAGATGCTCGGAGCGGGGATTCCACCTGCAGCAACATTCATTACAGCTTATTTTGCTTGACATTTGTTACTCTGTTACCTATTTCGAAAATGTCCCATAGGTTGAAGTTTGTTGCAGCAAAATGTGGGTAAGTTTCAAGAGTAATGAGTATTTTTTTAAGGTTCTATAAAATAGCAATAACTACATTCACACAGCAGATAAAAGCGACCCAAATCTGCTTTGTTTTCTTGCCCAAAAGCAACCTACATCCAGCTTTCTCACCGCAGTCTGAAAGAGCCCAATTCCAATATTTCCACTTCCCCAAAAATCCAATCTGTGCCACTTCCATTTGTGGTACGAGTTTGGATACGTATCAGATTGTTTTTGAACCATCTGCAGTCTGAACGGACATGTTGCATCGTTCTAGCTTTTATGTCACTGACATGAGAGGTGCATCGTAACTCTGAACCAGAAAAAGCCAGAGACGGTGAATCAGGAAGTCAATAACGGCTAGAAATTATGATTATATAGTTATTTTGTCTAGTCGAAATATAATTGGAGATATCTTAAATCGCTAAAACGTCTAGTCATAAAACAATTTGAGATATCTGGAGTGTAAGGGCGGTAAAACCGAATTTATGTTAAAATGGCTTGCCAACAAGACGTGACGTGTGAATGCAGCCTATTCTAAACACCGTTACCTTCGCTCCAATTCATCGTCTGAGAGACTGCCGTCATTTCGTCTGGGCCGCCGACTCTGCGAGGGTGGAGCCGCTCTCACCTGCTCCTCGCGGTCCGGGATGGGCGGCAGCGCCTTCATCTGGACCGTCTGATAGTTGCGTCTGAAATCCGCGTTCCCTCCATCGTGAAGGGAGCTGAGCTCTGACATGCTGCTGGCTGTCGGAGTGGAGAGGAATGATTGTGGCGACGTTCAAAACGGAGAAATTTACGGGAATCCTCAGCATGTATTGCAACATTTCACAGAGCAGGAATGAGCGGAATGAGTTCTGCTCGGATGAAATGTGAAAACATTTGGCAGCACTCGAAAATAAATGTCTGTGGTTGTAACAAACTTCCATCTGACCCACATTAAGGATGAGGTCTGATGTGCGTTCTTTTTTATTATTGCAACAGAAAACTCTAACTGTTTAGAAACTCGGGGCAATTAGAGTCAAGACTATTTACACCCACTTTGTGGCTGTAAATTTAATTTTGAAAACTCCCCTGCAATTTGCAAAGTGCTTCATGTTTGGTTCTTCTTTATGTAACAAAATTTCTGAACCGTTTTTAATAAATGATGCTATTCGTGTAACATTAAACGTACATCTGAAAATATATTGTGCAGTACAACATTTTTTACTCATTTCAGAAACCGAAACTGATAAATTCAGTGCTCAGAAAAAGAAATGAAATTGATAAAGTAATATATTTTAAACAGAACTGCCAGACTTTGGAAAAATATGTTAATTGCCATGCACTTAATACCTGGTTGGGGTTCTGTTTGTATAAATTACTGCATCAGTGAGTGGCGGTGATCAGCCTTTTCCTCATAGCTCCTGCTTACTTTGACAGTGGCGCTCAGACCTTCCTCTCAGCAATACTCCATAGATCCTCTTGAACTTTATCACAATGTTAAAATTTTGTTAGTGGTGTGACTCATTTTTGGATGTTTACATCCAGAAAATCTTCCTCATTTAGTCCAAATTTAGCCTCCAAACTTGTCAAATATGAGTCATTACTTACTGTCTTCCTCCTTCACTGTAACTGTTTAAAACAACACTATTGAAAACCTCCCTTTTTGAGGGTTTCTGAGCAAGTCCGAGTTTCTTCACGCTAATCTTGAGATAAACATGAGTTTTTAACGTGATTTTACACAATTTAAGTTCCATAATAAATGAAAACAGAGGAGATGTTTTGCGCTTTTTGTTTCCGTTATGCACCTGATTTACAATGCAAATTGCATGAAGTACAAGGTGGTCTATCCTTACTGCAGACTGACTACCTAAGCAGATAGCCTGACAAATTAACCAGCTGATACCAACTTAGTGTACTGACTGTGTTACTTAAAAAAAAGGCATAAATAATATAATAAGTGTAATAATAAATATGTTTTAACAGAAGGCAGAATAATGGTTGATTTTGTCTCACATAATAGCAATTAAATCAGGCTAAACATCTTATACCTGTCTGTTGTTAGAAAAATCAACAATTTTAACATTTGTACCTGTTTCTCATTTGTGTTTAGGCTGTTCATGTCTTTAGATATTTTTCAGATTTTTTTTTCTTAAAATCTCAATAAAAAAAAAACCTTTCAATTAAACTAGATTTAATTTGAAATAAGAATAATAAGTCTGAATATTTGCAGCCTTTTTTTTTAATTTTAGACATTTCATAAGATTCTGGTGGAGAGAAAAAGACATTAAAATGCATACCCAAAGCACTCTGAATTAGTCAGATGTTTTGAGATGGTTAAGAGGATTAGATGGATTCTAGCACTATTTAACTCACACAAATCACACACATAAGAAAGACAGAATGACACACACTCACACACACACAGACACACACGGCCGTAGAGACACTGAGAAAAAGGCCTGCTTAGTGGAGGCTTACATTTGAGTGAAGCCAACCTGCTGGTTGGAAACTGAGCCAACTCCTTCTCTATGTAGTACAAAACTTTCATTGAGTCCTGGTCTTGGCTGCTGGTCAGACGGTAACCACTGCGCACTGTAGATGCAGACACACAAGAACCCATACACACACACACACACACACACACACAAGGAGGATGTTTACAGGCAAAGACGCACAAACACACACACATGCACAAATGATTCATGATTTGTTAATTCACAAGCATGCAGGACACAAAGAGACGTTTCTGTTTTGAAACGGACTCAAAGGTGACGGATAAAGTCAGAGTTAGACGGTCGGTGATTAATGGTTTTCCATGAATCATGTTTCCTTAGAAGCTCTGAGAAATCAAAGGAGGGAGTATTACATTTATGAGTTCATAAAGTGATAAACGGGTTGTTTTCGCTTCCTTCTCGGGCGGGAGGAAGTTAACCATTTAAGGAGCGATGACTCACCGCCAGCCAGGTTATTCTCAGTCGAGGTGATCGATGACATCTTTGGGTCCAGTTGGGATGAAGGAGCAAGAGGGACCACTGTCGGCACACTGGAGATGTAGTAGGGATACACGGGGACCTGGGCGGGAACCGGAGCTGCCTGTCGGGACTTTGCCATCTTCCCCGCCTCGTACACTGAACAAATCAACGACACGTCAACACCACCCAGGCAGATGGCAAGAAAAAGTGCAAATGCAGCGGATGACTGTCCGTGTTACTGACGGTGTCGTGGGCAGCAGCAGGTATCAGGGCAGCAGCAGCAGCTGACGTAGCAGCAGCAGGAGTGAGGGCAGCACTGGCACCAGCAGATCCCCAACAGCAGGAGGAACAGGACGCTGCCCAGGGCCACGGAGCCCACAAACGCCCACTCTGTTTTACACAAACACACACACAGGAAGAAAATACTATAAATGCACCTTAAATGCTCATCTGATTTATTAACAAACAGCCAAAAACAATCATTTTATAACTTGTTCAGATTGCACTACGACTGTAATCAGAACATTACTAAATACAAGGCGGACCCAAAACACAGGTGCTTAAAGACCCACTTAATAAATTAGAATATTACTGAAAGGCTAATTTATTTCAGTACCTCAAACACTTTGTGTTAATTATGATGATTTTCTGCTTACAGCTAATAAAAAAATGACATTTTGGGATTAAAATATTACCTCAGACCAGTGAAAAAACACATTGTCATGTCAGAAACGCGGGCTTAATTGAAAAATATGCTCAATATCTGCTTAAAGGTTGTTATTTTCAAAAAATACTTTTAGTCTGAGATGTTCTGGTCAGATAAAAAGTGTCACCAGTCACATGATGTTGGCAGCATAATGCATAGTTTTCTTCTTAAAAGGTAACTGGTCAGAGTTGAGGAGAAATTGTTTTTATGTTATAACTCTAATCACAAAAGCCAGAGCTACAACAGAAATGTTTAGATTGACACAAATTCATGTCATAGAATGATCCAGTCAAAGTTCAGTCCTAAAATCCTACTGAGGATCTGTAGCAAGACTTGAAGATTTATGTTCATAGCTGCTCTCCATCCAAACTGACTGAGTTTGAACTATTTTACAAAGCTGAAAGGGCAAAATTTGAATCTTTAAACGTGTAGTGGTTCTTTAAAGTATTGGTTTAGGAGAGCTGAATACAAATGCATGTCACAGTTTTCAGATTTTTATTTGTAAGATGTTAAAAACTATGGATTTTTACAGCTATGTCCTATTTTGTGTTGCTCTAGAACATAAAATCCCAATAAAATTATGTTTGTAGACGTTAACAAGCGTGAAGCTAAACGGTTTGGAAACAAACTGACTTCCATAAAGATTTACCGAATGTAAACATTTTTTATTTTTTAACTGTACACAAATGTTAGCTTGTAATTATTCTGAGTGTAAATTCAGCGGTCCTGTATTATCTTTTACCCTAACGAGCTAACTTCTTACCCCTAATAAACCAGTTTTTCTTCCAATTGTGGCTTTTATAGTGACTCTGAGTGACAGGAAACAGAGCCTGAAGACACGGGATCTCGAGGGAATTTAAAGTAACATTAATCCTTGATCACATCTCCAAATTACAGACGCTAACAACACACCTCCCCAGGGGAGGCATTAAGCAAAATCTGCACAGCCCACCAGAGTTCTCCGAAGAATTTAAACTATGACTAAAGATAAAGCACCAGGTCTGCCATTTAAACAGCAAGAAGTTGTTAGATGGAAGCCCACAATTTATTTCAGAGTCCAGGAAAGCGTTGGTTAAGGTCAGCGAGAGTTAAATCAGTTAGGAGGCGACAGAAAAGCTCGAAAATGCAGGGAAGCGGCAGCTGATTGGCCGTACCTGGCATGATCTCCATATCAAACTCAGGCAGAAGATCGTCCTGCTCACCTGTCCTGCCTGCAGAGAGAGGGAGAGCACAGGTGAAGGCCAGACAGAAGCAGCAGGAAGCGGCGCCAAAAAAGGCCAGGCAAATTAGCAAATCTGGGAGAGGATGATGATTGATGTTCATGCAATAATCAATTAATCAAAGAAACTAAGATTGTACAAAATCAGGCTTAGCGAACATACAGGAAAAGCATTAAAAGAGTAGGTGTGCTTCCTTGAAATGGGGTCGTGTTGGGTACTTATTCATAGTAAAGTCATTACTATCAGTAAGAAACAGACAGGAAGACCAGCAATGAACCCAAGCACCTTAACCAGTGGAACTGACGAGTAAATAAAAACATGCAAACTAAATTGCCTTTTTTCCAGATGATCTATAGATCTGCTATCACTGGCATTACAACTTTTGAAAGGTCTGAAATCAGTTTTAAATATCCCCAAAAAACAAAGTTTATGGTTTTGTCAAAAGCAACACTTTAACAATCGAGGACTGTTTATGTCTGATGATATAATGACTGGAAGAGTGTCCTCCTCTACGTAACTGGGAATGTGAGCTGATGAAAGGCTTAAATGTGCAGCTCTTTAACATAGGTAAGAATTTCAAAATGAAAACTGTTTTATATTTCAGAAAACAGCTAAATCCATGTATCTGTCTGTAACTGATTACTGTGACGTGCTGAACATGCATGCAGCCTCCGCCTCTCTAAAGAGCCGTCTTCAAACTCCATCTCAAATGAAAATCTTTCATGCATATGTTTTTTATGTATAAAGCCCTGCTGGGTGAACTCCCAGCATGCCTCAGTAACCCATTTTCTGTCAGCTCCATAAACACCACTTAGTCTCTCCAAATGGTTGCTTTCGAATGTCTGACTTTGACAGATTTTGGGTAAAACAGCATTTTCCTACCATGCGTTACGGAGTTGGATTAAACTTACATCCATTAAGCATTTTAAAGTTTATTTAAAAAAAATACAGTGAAGAAGGAACGTCGTTGTTTTTCCTCTGAGATCACTGTATTTAAAATGCTGTGTAATTTGTCGTGTTTATTGTGCAATATTTGATCTACATGGTTCTAATTTTTATGTTGTCTCGCTTCTTAAAGAGATTTCTGGTCTCAGTGGGACTTCCTGGTTAAATAGAGGCATAATAATAATAATAAAACATAGTTTTAGCTTCTAAATTTTGTTTCACACTGCTGTTTAAAGCCACCAGCTTCAGCAATATAACATGTATTTTCTGTTTGTTTCTGCCTAATATAATCCAAACATATTTTAGTCAGTTCTAGCAACCTTTGGCAACAATTAGCAAAAAAAGTGAGAAGTCAAATCAGAGGTCAACACTTTTCCATAGCAGATCATTAGAAATGGTTTAAAGAGTTGTGTTGTATTTAAAAAACACAACTTTCTTTTGCGCTTTTTATTAACGATAAAAATGTCAGGAATCGTTTCATCAGGTAGAAAACTGCTACATTCTGAGGTTGAGCCACTTGTTTTTGCCCCATGTGCTTATTATGAGATTTTAAACAACTGTGATTAGAGTAAAGGCCAGCAAATGATCTGTCTGTCTGCAAGCAGAAACCAAACTCTCCTGGAACTGCCGACAGCTTATTCCAAATGTGCTGAGTCAGCTGTTGGTAGGGAGTGTCGAAGCAAAAACAAAAAAGTATTGCTACCTTGGCCTTGCAACTGTGCTCACATACCATCTGAAACATGGAGGAACTGGAGAAAGACGAGGAGCGTTGCGGTTGTGAGGAGCAGGGAGTGATTGGAGGGCTGCAGAGTGAGTCATGGGCTAATTTCTGAGGGGATTTTGGAAGACAACAGGGGGCAAACAACAAAGTGTGAAAAGGAGAAATACAGAAAAAAAAGAAAAACATATCCAAGGATCAGTTAGTTCAGAAGAAAACTGTGAATAAGAGAGGATTTTTGAGATATAACATTTTTCTGTCTAGAGAGGCGAGGAATGGCAGCATTTGAACCACTTTTGTTGTAAAACAAGGTCAGCTCATGGTTCCTAAAGCTGTAATAAGTTAAATTGTTATTTCCTGGGTTGTTTTGAGTGGTTTTTGAGGTTTGATTATTCTGTTCCTTAGTCTATTTCTTTGATCAAATCAGTCTTTTTTCTGCTTTATTTTAGTTCAGTCCTCACTACTGTTTCTAGTTATGTTTTTCCTTGTTACTCTAGTTTAATTATGTCTCTTATAGCTAGTTATTTTGTTAGATTCCTTCCCTAGTCTCCAGTGTGTCTCTTCCTCTTTCTGCTGTCTCCCCTCACACCTGCATCCCATTAGCTCATCAGCCCAGGTCCATTGTTTCAGCATTCAACCTCCCAGTACTTAAGCGCTTCATTCTCAGTCACTCCTTGCTGGCTCCTTCTGTTACTTACCATTTGACTCAATGTTTTCGTCGTGTCTTTCATTGGTTTTTCATTGCCTTTTTAGCGATTAAATGTGTTTTAGATGTTTGTTCTTCGTGGAATAACTTGGCTTAACCTTTTTTTATAACAATAATATGCCAAAAAAAGTTGTCTAGAATGCTTACAACTCTCTGAAAGGTTTTAAGTATTATTAAAACGCTGGTTAACAAACTGGTTAAGCCAAACCAGTTTGCTGCCCCTCCATGCTTTGTGAGATTGTTCTAATCAGATTAGCACAGTCAAGAGGTTATGAATGACCAGGCCTCAGGTCAACGTTGGTTTTGGGAGCACAACCATCTCTGGAAAGAGCTCCAGTTTACAGTAAATGCTCATTGTCTGACCTTTATCAGTGAAGTACAGGCTGTTTGATTGAGATTTGCAAGCCCTGTACAATCATTAACCAGGAACCAGTACTCCCAGTGAACCAACAGAACACACACAATCCTTCGGGACTCTGCTGCACAGCCTCACTGACTTTAAGTTTTTTCCAGTCCAGTCAAGTGCACACAGATCCTCTGAAATGCACGACTGGCTGAACAATAGAGTGTGTCATGACGGATCAGGACCATCTAAAGGCTGTTTCCATGGCAGCTGCCATAAAGGCCCTTGGGAATGCAGCCCGAAGAAGGCACCTTTTTCCAAAAACCTTCACGGCTATAAACTTTATGTTGCTTCATCGGCAGCCATACCGAGAACCAGTAACTCCATGTGGTCCTGACCGTTTCCCACCAGATCGTCGGCGACGATGACTTTACAGAAATACACGCCGCTGTCGCCCCACTGCAGCTCCCCGATGCGAAGGTCGGCCTCTGCAGGGAGACACAAAGCTCATGTTTAGAGGATTTCTGTGAAGACGAGTGGTTGAATCCATTCTGAACAAAAGAGGGGATGATGAGAGGTGAGTTATGTAAAACTTTACACAAGGAGGTTGAGATCATGAGGCTGATCTTCCTCCTGTATTACGAAACTATGACACAAATTCTTATTATATGGAGAGAACGGCTATGATTCAAACAGACTCAGCAGCCGTACCATACAAACGTTTGTCATGAACTGGAAAAAGACAAAATCATACCAAGTATTTTTGGTCTTGTTTCTAGTGCAAATATCTTAGTTCACTTGAAATAAGACAAAACTAAGTGACTTTTCAGCAGGAAATAGAAGCTTGTTTTAAGTGAACAATTCCTCAACATTAATGAAAAAGAATTAGTTAACCTGATAAATTATTTCGCTCATAACATGGGAAAAATATCTTTTTCCTCTGACAGATTATTGCACTTATAGCCAGTACTTTTTCATAAGAGAATCAATATTAAGAAATGATTGACTTCAAATCCTATATCTTGAAGAAAGGTTACTTGTGAGTTAGTTTTGTCTTACTTCAAGTGCACAAAGACATTTGCAGTACAAACTAGACCAAATATTTCATGAGACTTTGTGTTTTTGCATCGTGGAGGGAAAAGCTGACATTACTGTTTATGATGGTGACGTCTCTGTCTTTGTAGTGCTCCGTCAGCGTCACGGACGACTCCTGCTTGGAGGCCACGATCCGCACCGTCCGGCTGCTGTCGGAGCACTCCACTTGGGCCGTGGCTCCCAGCTCCGAGGCCTTGTAGCCCAGAGTGTCGGGCAGGGAGAAGGAGGCTCGGGTGGAGTCTCGGCAGTAGGACTTGTACCACCACTGCACCACCGGGGGTTTGCTGGAGGACGTCTGAAACTGGCATGGGAGGACCACGGACTGGAAGAGCATGGCGTAGCGCTTCTTCTCCCGCACTGTGACGTGCATGCCATTACACACGCAGACTGACACAAGCACAGACAGAGACAGACTCTGATTAACATTTTTTTAATGACGTCGAGAGAACAATTCTACAAACTGAACTCTTATTCCTGGATATTTGGTATATTAACTAGGCCTGAAGTGATTAATTAGACTAATCGTGATGTAACCGTCAACTAATTCAGCAATCAATTTTAAAAGTCCTTGTGCTGGAAGAACAACAGTCAGATAATTAATTAATCCAAAATTGTGCAAAAATGATTTACATTTTGCATTTGAGATTTTTTTAAAAAACCTTTCTAAACATATTCTATCTAAAACCTCTTCCCCATGGTGTTTTTCTTGTAGGTTTTCTTCCAAAATTTGAAAAGCATCTATTTTGTTTTCACTTCATAGTTGTGTTCTAGTTTATATTGGGTTATTAATGCTGATGTGACATATTGACATTTGTTTACAGTTCTTTGCAAAAACATTAAGTAAGTTAAACAACCATTATCTGTTTCACATGCTGTCACTTTGCAAACACATAAAGTATTATTAATTATTATTATTAAGGGCTGAATATTAACAACTTACTGTGCTCTCTTTCCTCTGCAATAATTGATCTGACCAAACCAACTTTCAGATTTGAACGAGCTTGCTTTCAGCTTCACACCTGAACATTTTCAAGAGTGTGTTTTTCACTCTGACATCTGGAAATTTTCTGACCAGGTAGACATACAAACACTTTGCTTTGCAGCGGTTCCTGCTGCAGCCTGGACCAAATAATCTGGACTTTAATTCTGGGCATAAAATGCATTGCACAGTAGTTTTTAACAGATATTAGTTTATAGCAATTTTGTTGTTGTTGTACCTGCTAATTACCGTAATTATTTTTTGACGCTCCTTTAGTGACATTCAAAAGAGCATAGGTTTGAAGGAACCTCTTTACGGCTGGAAAATGCATGTAAATTACAGTTTTATTTCTGTAGAAACAGCTGTAGATCTTCTCTATCTGTGCAGAGGATTCAAGATAAGAAACTGTAATTTGCATTGCATCAAAACGGGAGAAGACAGGAACAGAGATTAGGTGTGTGGGGGGCTCCTCTGCTGCTCAGGCTTTGGGGTCAGGAGGTTAAATTCCAGTGTAACGTGTGGGGGGGAAATCTGTGGGAGGACTGAGGAGAGCCAGGGGGACGGTGATCACACAGGGAGGGGATGCAGCAGTCAGATGCTCGTGAGTAATGCCTGAAAGTCATTTTAGCTCTAGGTGGGGCAGGAACTGCTTTTAAACATTTCCCTCAAGACAGGAAATGAAAACAAAAGCAAGTCCACCAGTTTGCCTTTCCTTCAGAGCAGCAGGAGGAGGAGCACTCATCCTGTTTATTTACTCTCTTTTAATTAAAAATTGCCAGGCCCTGATTACAACAATTAGTTCTGTTTTTCTTCTCTGTAATCATCAGTTTCATTAATAATATAGTAGTTTTATTTCAATAGCTCTTATCAATCATTGCTCTAAATCACTAAGCGTTCAGAAAGATGTGAACCACTGACTTTTTTATTTTTTTTTTTTTATTTTACAGTAATGAATCAACTTGTTTAAAAAAATAACTTAAACCAGACCCCGGCATCTAATTTGCTGATTATTATTATTATTATTATTATTATTATTATTATTATTATTATTATTATTATTATTATTATTATTTATTTATTTATTTATTTATTTATTTTTTGCTTACGACACTAAGAGAGAGACCTTTAGGCTTAGTGAACCTTTGCTGGGAGACTTGAATATGTTTTTCATAAGTAATGATATTTATTGATGTTTTATAAGTAAAATTATACTTCAAAAAGTCAGAACTTTCCTGTCATTTAAAAATAATTTAAAAAATATACGTCAAGGGATTTAATTCTTTCTTTTTCTATTCTTTGAGGAATTAATTACATACAAATGCACAGCTAGGTTTTTTTATGTTCTATTATTTCTTATATTTTTAAGGAAAATAATACATTTATGTTTTCGTTTGGTCTTTCAAACAATGATAAAAAGCAAGCTAGATTTTTTATTTTATTAAAAAGCAATGAAAATCTAAATATTAGGATATTTTAATTTTGATTTTGTTGAAATATTTTAAAAATGAGATTTTCTATTTTAAAATTAAGTCTTTAAAAATTAATTTAACAATTATTCTTTAACATATTTTTTGTCTTACTGTTCTTATTTTAAAAAACTAAAAAAATCTCCAACATGACCTGATTATTTTTCTGCCTCATGAATACTTGTTTTGTGGAAATCCAGTTTTTTTCACGTGTCACATATTCCAAATCCTCCACCATAAACTTTAACCTCACAACTTTACGTTCTGCAAACAGAAACGTGGACTGAGACCCTGAATTCCTCCAGTGGAGGAGCTGCGGTCTTCCCTTTGTTTCCGTCTTTATGGAGCTGACCATTGTTCCCCACTCTGCTGTCCCAGTTGAGGAGCTGAGAGGGGGGGAAGGAGGTCACAGACTCTGAGCCAATAGGAGCGTCCGGCCTCATACAGCTGGCTCCGAATAGACCAATTAGCCACTGAAGATTTAAACCAAACCGTTCCTCCATCAGCTCCATGAATGCATTCAGTTTGTTATGAGAGGAGTTTTGAATAAGCAAAGAGGAAAACGCCTGTATGCATCATGAAGCACGTGTGTTAACCATTGTTTACTGTGATTGAGGCTGTGGTTTAATAGGCAGGTTCCTCGCCACCTGTGTTCTGACTTGAAGGTGTTATTTCAGCGTTAGAGGAGCTGTTAAAACAGTAAGAGGTATTCCAGGTCACAGCTCTGCTGCTGGACGCTTGCTTGTTTCCTGAACACAGTCAGGCTTTTCCTCCCAAAACCGTCACATTTCCTGCCTTTTTTCTCCCTGTGGTGCATTCCTTCACATCGACTCATTATTCCAACAAATGCAACTGATAAGACTGAAAATAGACTCAATGGTTGATGGGGGACTCCTCTGCAGATTTCAAAAAGCACCCAGAAGTCAAGAAATTAAGCTTTGTTGCTTCCAAGCTTAATTTCAAAGATTCTTTGAAGCTTATATCTACACAGGATGGAATATACCTGATAATATGTCCGCATATTAGTTTTTTGTTGGTTTTTTTTCATTCCATTTTCTGTACACCCCTATCCCTAGTGGGGTGAGCAGGGGTGCTGGTGCCTATCTCCAGCGAACGTTTCAGGGTTTTTTTGGGGAGTTTTTTATGAAAATGATTGCTGGGGATAATCCTGACTACTGCAAAGTCTATTTCACAACAAACTTGTGCATTTACTCCTACTTAGCTTGCCAATCTGTGGAAACTCCTCCTAAATTTTTAACAAATAGATGCAGATTCTCCACAAGGTATAGAGGTGCTGAACTTTTTTATATAGTGACACTTGGAGGAAAAAAAAAAAACTCTTCATAGAAAAACTGTTTGTATGCATAAATTTTGCATTTCATTGCTGTACTTTTGTTTTTTTTCCCCCTACTATCTTTGTTGTTATTGACACTAATGCAGATTATAATTGTCTTATTTAGTATTGTGTATACTTCTGCTAACTTTTTGGATTATTTTTATTTGCTTTGTAGTCTTCCTAACCAGTTATGCTTTGTATATTGTAAAATGCAGATACATTCAAATTGCAAAAACTATCCATTATAGTGCAGTTATAATAATTGTAATTGTATTAATTAATTACCACTACCACCTACAAAAAAACCTTACTATTCCAAATACATATAATTTTACTACATTTGAAAAGCTTAAATAGTCTTGTTGATATAGTGTTGCTGTATCACAAATTCTTCCAGCAGCAAAGACTGAACAACCTGAGGAATATTCACAATGATTAATGACAACCAGCAGCCAATTGCACAAGCAGGGCTTTCCCAGAAACCCAAAAATATGTGAAGACAGTTTAAAAATATTTGTCCAAACCACGGCTGCTAAAAGGGAGTCTGTCTTGTTTGGCTCGGTGAAGATAAAACATAACCTAAACCCTTCAGCAGGTTCCTCGCTGAGGCCAGCGGGTTTGGGATAAGCTGAAGTTTACGGGCACAACCTGTTGCGCTGAGAACAGAAAGGCTGTTAAACATGTTGTAATAAAAGGAAATAAACTCACCCGATGCTCCCAGTAAAACTGCCAACCGGTAAAAGTTCATCATATATTCCGTGTTTATGGTAAAACGGCGTTTATCCGTATGTTAATCATGTCGTTGTTCGCTCTGAGTGCGGCTGCTCCAGACCGGAGGCAGGCTGCGTCTAACGGGACTGTACCACTTCACTGACAAAGGGGGGGCTCTGATCCAAAACTCTATCCAATCTAACGGGTTGACAAAATACATTAACACTTATTAATGGTGTCATCCAAAGTAATTTATTAATTTCGATATAAAAATGCAGCTTGGTTGCACAGAACATGCACAAAAAACCACTACAAATGATTGATTAAGTCACTTAACATGGATTTTGTGGAACAAAACAGAAAATCCTACATTTATTTTTTATATGTGTGATAGACGCATAAAAAAACACAGTACTTACAAAATAAACTAAGATTACAAACATTATACAAACTTATTCTCGAATTTCATTAAAAGATGCAAAACAGGATTAAAATATATATATATATTTTAAATCGCCCAAATACATTTATCAAAGCAAAACCTTAATTAATCATTCAAAATTTCAGTATACAGTATATCTTACATTGTAGGTTGATAGTCATATAGTTTGGCTCTTTGCACTAACATGATTTAAAAAAAAAATCCCATTCAAGACATAATAACCATGGACAATAATATCTTTCTTTATGCCATAAGCTCAAAGGGTCAAAGGGTAATGGCCTGTATGTGTGTAGCTTTATCAAGTCAGATGACTCCAAAGTGCTTTACTCTACATTCAGTCATTCACACAGAGATGGTGATGAGCTACATTGTAGCCACAGCTGCCCTGAGGCAGACTGACACTCAGTGTCACCAGGCCCTCTGACCACCAGCAGCAGGCAAAGAAGGTAAAGCGTCTTGCCCAAGGACACACAACTGAGACTTACTGAGTACTCTTTAGTGAAGAGTATTCATTAAGTCAACGTTAAACATATTAATTTCTATGTTACTCATCTCTGTAATCAATGCGATCGCGGCTACCACGGTACAAGTCTTGATCACGGTATTCATCAAGTCGATCTCGACTTCCAGAGCGAACAGGTTGATCATCAAGACGATCTCTACTGCCACGGCGATCTCGCTGATCATCTAGACGATCCCGACTTCCGTAGCGATCTCTTTGGTCGTCAAGACGATCCCGACTTCCGTAGCGATCTCTTTGGTCGTCAAGACGATCCCGACTTCCGTAGCGATCTCTTTGGTCGTCAAGACGATCCCGACTTCCGTAGCGATCTCTTTGGTCGTCAAGACGATCTCTACTGCCATGGCGATCTCGTTGGTCGTCGAGACGATCCCGACTTCCATACTGATTGCGTTGATCGTCACGTTCTCGGCTTCCGTAGTGATCACGTTGATTGTCCAGGTGATCCCGGCTTCCACGATAATAATCCTTCCGATCTCCTTGGTAACGCTGGGAATCTATATCACTACCCTTTCCGTCGTGCCTCTCTAAACCACTTCTATAACTATGCTGGTCATCATCAAACGTCTTTCCTGCTCCACCTATAGTGTAATTGCTTTGAGGAGAAATATCTTTATCTTCACTCTCATTAGTCTTCTTCTTCTCAGTGTTTGACTTGTCATCCATGTATGGCTCTCCTACTTCAGGACCTTCTTTGTCATAATACACCTTATCTCCATGGGAACTAAAACACAGACAAGGAACAAAGACATTCTAAATGGTTACATGACTTTGACACAGAAAACTGTAAAAGCTACACATTTGTTGATTTGCTGATTTGATTAGCAAATGACTGCATACCCCTCATCATCAGCCTCGTTTTTATTCTTTCTTCTGCAGCAACAAAAAATGATAATCCCCAGAGCCAGAAGACCAGCAGCAACTGCTGCAATTATAATTCCAGTGGATGCAAAGCCCCTACTGGCTAAGAGAATAAAATAGAAAATACATTACTGTTTTGACAAAAAAGACAGATGGATACAACAAGAGAAACTGAATCAGGCAATTTAAGTAAGTGATAACAATCTTAAATGTGGTAATATAAATGCTATTGTAATAAAGTGTGGATATTAACGAATTTATGTCGGTCTACAATTTTATTGTTGTGAAAAAAATAGACATTCTGGCTGGGATTTTTGAAACAAAATCGTGCTTTGAGATTCTTTCTGAATAAACATAGTAATTTGATTTGTTCTCCTAAAAAGATCACATGAGATTTTATTTAGCTGTCAACAACTTCCTGTTTAACCTAATTAAATTATTCAAAATGAATCTCTAAAACAATTATTTTTAATGCCAGATAAATGTTTTGTGTACTTTTCTACCCACACAAAACATAAATGAAGGAATACAGTGACTTGGAAAAGCAAAGTACACCCAAAACATTTACACATTTTGTCATGTCACAGCTACAAATACCAATGTATATTATTGGGATTTTATGCTGCAGAAAAGTACAAAGTGTTAGTTACGCTAGATTTTATCTCTCGGAGTAAAAGGGAATTAAATCAAATGTACACTAGACTTTTATCTGTGAAATATCCTGAAACTGCTTTTCTGCCACTTCACTGGCTTTCTCTCATCACATGATGGAAACTGATCTGATATTCACACAAGTTGTTGGATTGAAATGGTTTAAAATACTTACGAGGCATTACAGCTAAGGTAAAGTTGCAGCTTGCAGAACCAACATTATTTTTTGAAAGACAGATAAAGAAGCCAGACGTCTCTTTTGTAACATTGAAGAGAGACAGAACTCCATCCTCTGCAACAACATCATGCATGTTAATCAGAATATGGGCAATATTCACACCAGCCTGGATCATAAACATGTTTCTTTAAAACATGCTTGGTTTTTAATGCATACCCTGTGTTGTCTTCGGGGGAAATTGTCTGGGAAGGTTTTCAATACTGTAACTCGTCCAGGAATACACAGGAGCTGGCGAACCCTCCTCAGACTTGCAGGTGAGTGTGATGTCAGCGAAATACTCTGCTCGTCCCTGAAGTGTGCAGACTGGTTTAGAGGGAGGCTCTGAAATGGAAAATGTATTGGATTTAAACATAAACTGCAATATAGAGTCTGTTTTTCCATCACCGATATAAATACAGTCAATCTGTAAAAGACACCCCTTATTCTATCTTCCAGCAATATATAAAAAACATGAACAATTTACAAAAGAGTTGAGTTTACATGTTCTTTGCAACATTTTATTATAGCACATTGCAGTTTAACTCAGGGGGGAAACCACACAATGTATTACATAATTGTGAAGCGCAACAATCAAAATAGGTTGTTTCCAACATTTGTTTACAACTAGAGATTTGAAAAGTGTTGCGTCACATCTGCCAGAAGAACTAAAGGCTTTTGCAGCTTACAAAATGTTTTTCTCCAGAACTGGAGAGTATTTATCTCCAGTCAATTTCCCATCAACTATCATCCATTTCCTTTTCCTGATGAAGAAAATCATCCCCGGTGCATAACACTGCAGATTTTGACAACATTAAATCACTTCCTTCCACTTTACAATTACATCCTGATCTGTGTTAGACTGCAACATGTAATCGTATTAGAGTACATTAAAGTGTATGGTTGAAATGTAAAAATATTTGAGAAAGACAACGGAATATGACTATTTTTGCAAAGTATGCTTTTACACACTATGGCAGGTGAAGACTGAATAGGGTAAAAATGGAAATCTTGAATAGATGTTGTTTACTCCGATGACATCTAGAGTAAATGACTTATCACAGCAGAACAAACGAAACACACACTCATAAACACTGAATACAGTGAAGAAAAATATGGAAGATAATAATCCCCTTGGAAATAAGCTAATCTTTCATTTACTGAAGTAGAAATATTTGTTTCCCGTATAGGTCTTAAAGATTAAAATTAAAAAGGGGTAATATTGTCAACTCAACCTCTTTAAATGTGTCTCTACCACTTCGATATCCCTTCTTCTCCACTGGAGTTTAGGAGTTTAGCTAAATATTTATACTCAATGTGTATTTATCTATAAATGTAGACAGACAGACAATCAAGAACATAAAGCTCACCCTTGCATTAAGTCTCACCTAGAACTAAAACAGAAGTAGAGGCGATCGGTGTTCCCTCGTCATCGTTGGGGATTCTGACGCTGCACTGATAATGGCGGCTGTCTTCCATGGTCAACTTTTTCAAGAGGAGCGTCGCTTCTCCCCTGTCCACATCAACCTCCAGGGTGGCTCTTCCTTCGTATGACGGAGCGATGTCAACAGGACTGTTAAGAAAGAAGGAGGCCACTGCTTTCTGGAGGAGGAAAAATACAGATTTGATAGTAAATTAGTTTCATATTTCCTCAGTTTGAAATACTTTATGTGCCCTTATCGAAGACAATTTACAAAGAATTAGAAAACAAAATGTGTTGAACTAATGCTTACTGGGGTATTTTCTTTTTCTGACCCATTTAAGCAGGACTGTAGTTTTGCACATAAAGCGGTTCTGACTCATTCACCCATTCATCATCCACCGGACAAAGGTCACTACCTCATCACATCCAATAAAAGCACGAATCAGATTTATGTCATTGCATAGACACCACGATTCACTGAAATTCTTAAGGCAAATAAATGTCATAAACCTGTTAATTTCCTTTAGCTTCAGAAGTGTGGACTTCTTTGTGTTGGTCAGAGAAAATCATAACAAAATATATTAAAAATTTGGTGCTTGCAACATGATAAAATGTGACCAAAATGAAGTTGTTTGTTTTATATAGAACTTTAAAACTTCTCCAAAGTTTTTCAACTTATAACATCAACCGATTGATCGACCGTTCCCACAGTTTCCAAAGTGAATTGGTTTAGATTAGACCCTTTTACTAGATCGTAAACCTGCGATTTACCACCAACGTACTAGAAACAACCCAGAAAACGTCTCTGCTTTAGATTTTGTACATCTTACCGATGGGACACCCACAACGTCCCATGCCAGGACAAAGTTGTTTTTGATAGGGTTAGCAGGGATGAAGAAACAGGTCAGTGTAACATCGTCTCCTTTAGCCACCCTGTATTCCTTTTCTTTGATAGACACTTGCACACTCCGGCAGCAGGGAAAAACTACAAAACAAAGGAATAAAGATGATAACGCATGAACAATATCCCTCTATGTCAGTAACTTTTTATTTCATTATATTTATGGGCAGTGAAATCTTGATATTCATTTGAAATATTATTTTAACCAACTGGTCTCTTTCTAGTAAAACATGATCATGCTTTAAGTAGCACAGCAATTAAATAGTTACTGATTAACAACAGTGATACTACCATAAAGGTGTGGCAGGGGCTGTTTAACAAAAAAACAGAAATGAACAGAAACATAAAACCTACCTGCCAGTAGAAGAATTAGTTTTTGCCATCCGGAATGCCTTCCTGTTGTCATTATTTCAAGTTGAAGACTAAAACATTCACCGACTGTAGAGACTTGAAGCAGATGCTCTTCGACGAGGAACAGCAGCCTGCCTAACCTTCACGGTGAACTCCTGTGTCGCCAAGGTGTGGAAAGTTGACTCTGCCAGGTAATGAGTTAGCAATATGTGTCACATGTCAGTCGACGTCCAATCGCTAACCTGCTTTTGTTTGAATTTTGACTTGTAAAGATAAGAAAAGGGGATCTACCAATCAAACAGAAACCACAGACAGATTTTGTCTTATAGACCAAGAAAAAGTTGTTCATCAAAGTGAAATAAAAGGAAAAAGAACATTTTGTTACAAAGCAAAGGTCTAAAAAGTGTTGCATGCTTCTGTAATGTGTCCCACTTAGTTAATACTTTGCTCCAGCTAATGTCACTAATCTTTTGGCATTTTGTCTCACATGAAAATAAGTAGACCTCAGTCATATTTAATTAGTTTTACTAAATCTGACACATTATTCTTTAAGAAAGTCCTGTATTACCTGCAGCCATCTTCCCAGCTTTGTACAGCATAATGCTGCCACTGCTGTGTTGTGCAGATTGCCAGATATAGAGGGATACACAGACTTTCCCGCCTTATAAATGTACATATAGGTTTAGAATTTAAGTCAGCAGCTGATGTTGTATACCATTTGACCTGCAGGTAGCACCATTGCACTGAAAATAGCACAACGTCACATTTAAATTAATGAATATTATTGCTGAATTATAAGGAGTGTAAAAAGCTCATAAATGTAAAAGACAAATGGGAAGCTCTTTCCTTGATTTGCTGAACCACTTCTTCAAAACTTGTTGCAATAAATTGAAACCAGAGACTCGCAGTTATTTCCAAGAAATTAGAACATGAGATCTAATATTGTTTCTTACTGTCTCATATAAAATCAAGATAAACTTTCCTTGTGTAGGGAAAATTATGTTATAGGTGACTGTATATCTGTTTTGTAGATACGAGAATAATAAGTAGATTTTTGCCTCTTAAACTTTGAAGGTGTCAGGATTTTGGGTTGTTTGAATTAGTTTTGGGTTTTGTTAATTTCTGTATTCCTTGGTTCCTTTTCGTTCATTAGATCACCCGTATTTCTGTTTTACTTTGGTTCGGTCCTTTGTTAGTGATTTTAGGTGAATTTGTTGTGTTTCTTTCTTGTATAATGTTTAGTCATTCTTTAGCGTTAGATTAATTTCCTGGTCCCCAGTGAGCATTCCCTGGCATCCATTTGTCACTTCCTTTGTCTTTCTGGCTCCTCTCACACCTGTAACATCAGTTCAGGTCATTTTTTTCCCCCAGTATTCATCATCTCAGTATTTAAACCCTTCTCCTGCTTGCACTCTTTCCTGGTTCTTCCTTTTAAATCCCAACCATTCCTGTTTACCCGCCGTTATGCTCCTTGTGTTCTTGGTTCCAGTTTTGTTCTTGTTTTTGTAATCTCCTGGCTGCTTGTAAGTTTGTTCATTAAACCTTCACCATCCATTTGACGCCTGTGCCTGTGGGTCCACTACAGCGTCCACACACAACATGACAAAAAGTTTGGATCAAGTTCCTTAATATTTGACAGAACTGGCTTTTTTATTCCTTATGACTTATTTTTCAACAAGTTCCTCACAATAGTTTAGAGGTTTTGACCCATTACTGATTACTGAAATGATGTAATTTATTCAGGATTGAAGGCCACTTACCATGCCCACGTTTATTTTGACACACATGTAGAAATCACTCAGAAACTACAGAGTAAAAATAGTAGGTGGTTTATTTACACTTTGGAAATAATTACAGTAGATGTTCCAGGTTTTTATATAAAGTCATGCATAGTTCTTAGCATTATAAGTACTTGTATTTCTTTCATGGTTGGTGTGTTCATCAGATTACAACTTTTCAATCTAATTATGTTTGCTGGTTAAACTTCAAGGGGTTTTATTACTGTTCCTGTTATTTGTTGCCAAGTTCCAACTTGTTTTAGAATGAATTAAAGCAAAACATAAAAACTTAAACATCAGTTCAATGTCGTGAGTGAAGAAAGAGGTGTAATTTAATGGATTTTAGTCCATTTTACTTCTATGGGTAATTCACAGGAAGTGGTGGAACGTCAATAAAGTTATTTTGGCTTTACATCCCTATATATTGGAGAAGTGAAATTGTCTTTCTGTGGTCAAACAGAGGTCAAAAACTCTCTAAGATGTTGTGTTTGGATATTAATCATTTGTCTTTTCCCTTGCTCATAAAGGGTCAATATAAACAAAAATCAAAAACAGAAAATTTTGTTGCTTACATTCATGCATTAAAATCTGTAATCTGTACCATTATTCAGATCAGAGAACATTTTTCATCCAATGATCAAAATAAATCAGCAGTAGAGATCTGAAAAGCCGAATTGTGGTTGAGCAATTCAAATATTGCTAAAACCAAACTAAACAAGAATAGTGCTCCAAAACGTCTCAAAAACCATTAAAGTAACTTTGGCTTTTCAATGCAGTTTAATAATATAGAGCCAATTTACAAAAAAAAAAAAAAAAAAAAAACTCATCTGGAGGCACTTTGTGAAAAAGAAAAAAAATGATCCAAATCATATATATTTATAGAGACAGATGGATTAGTTAAACGTAGATTTGATTTTCTGCAAATTAAATCAAATAAGTCCAGTCCATACTAATACAATGCAGTCAGATAGTTAGAGATCTGAATTTCTTACAGTCCAAATCGAATTATAGAGCAGTCCAATCAAATTCAACCAATTGCATAATGGCAGCTGGTTGAAAATGCATCTAATCCTGGACGACTGCACATTCACTCTGCAGCAATCCCCCTATGAGATCAAGTATAAGGCAACAGTGGAAAGGAAGCACTTCTCGCCACTTAGCATCAGCAGCCATGTGGCAGATCTTTGATGCTGTCACCTGGTGGATGAACAAACAGCAGAGATTACACTTTCTGCGGAAACTGAAACAAACATCACAACCTACCAACGTCCTCACAATATGCAACAGAGTCTGGATTCACTTTCATTTCAGCCTGATGCTCCAGTATCCACAATATGACAAAAAACAAAGTCCTGCAGGGGACAGAGAGAAACTTGGAGGTTTGCTTGGAGTGTCCCTTCCTTCCCTTTGATGCAAATTATTATTAGACTTTTTGTACATGCTTCATCTGGTTTGTGTGTTTTAATCTAATTTTAACAATGATAAACTGATTGCATTTAATATGTTACAACAAAGAAAATAAAAATAAAAATATTACCAATTAATCTTACATTTTATTTCTGGATATTAAACTTTGTGTTTAATGACCCCTGCTGGAATATCAATGGTAGCTGATTCAGATAAGCAATGATTATTTTTGCTTTCTCTGCTACAAACTCTGAATACAAGTTATGGACAAATAAATGATCTGTGACAAAGAAACAAGTCTGTCTCAATGTGCATATCATCAAAAAGTTAATTTGTTTTACTCCAAAAAGGGGAACTCGTGTTATATTGACTCATTACAGAGTCCTTATCTCTGTTAATTGTGTTTTTAGTGGCTGCTAGATAATTAAAATCAAATATAGTTTTTCAGAAAATGTGAATTTCACAAAAGTATTTTAAAATGGGATTATTATTAATGCAGACATGTTAGTCTAATGAAAAGCGTGCCCATGTACTGCATCATAAATGCACTTTTTGACAAGCACCATGATTGTGAAGCCTTTGAGAGTTCAGTCCTAAATATCATGCGATCTTTCTGAGAATTTGAATTTGAGGTTTTAATTTTCTGTCATAATCAAAATTAACGTTTAAAATATCTTATCGTGCGCAATGAATTTATATGAGTTTCACATTTCGAATTTGATTACTACAATAAATCCACCTTTCCATAATATTCTGATTTATTGAGATGCACCTGTGTTTGTGTGATTAAAAACTGTCAGCTCAGGAAGTCAGTCTGTTTTGAATAATCACTCCAGAGACGATTTTAAACTTTCAGGTCTACTCAGTGTTCCCCTCCGAGGCTTTCTACATCCAAATTCGCAGCAAGAGAGAAACTGTATTATTTATGTATGTAAATATGCCACAGCTCACAATAAATCGAAGAGTCTACTCTGCCTTGCTTCTTCTGTTTCTTTATGTGAACATGAGGTCTAGACTTTCTATTTCTTACTGAACGTATATTTCTATGCGGAACACAACCACCGTCCTTAACGTGCTACTTACCATAAAGTACAACAAGGTATTTGTTTAGTAGTGTTTCACTGTGTGTGTGTGTGTGTGTGTGTGTGTGTGTGTGTGTGTGTGTGTTGTTGCTGGTGTGTGTAGGTGTGTGTCTGTGTGTGTGTGAGGCAGGCAGGCAGGCTCAGGGTTGGGATTTCGGGTTAAATATTCAAAATGGCGGACGGAGGAGCAGCGAGTCAAGATGAGAGTTCAGCACCAGGTAATGATTACAGCATTTTACATATTCATACTCATATTCAAACTGCGTTACTCGCAATTTATGGTTGCAGAATGCAGATGAAACACAGAACGACCGGCCGACGTGGACCATATTAGGCTTTGTTTTAGTTTACACACAGCTAGCTTAAACTGTAATTTGACAGAGGAGGAAACGAGCTGTTGCAGTGCGACGGCAGAAATACATGGAAACATGCCTCCCCCCTTTGTGTGATTAGACGGCCCGTACGCCGCTACATATTCATACCTCGGTCGACAAATACAACTTAGCATATTTTATTAGTAATCGCCGTCGTGGCTCGGGTTCATGTGTAGCGAATATATCTGTTTTCTAGTGGCAGTTGGCTTGTAGTCTGTTAGCGTTAGCTCACCGGCTAACGCTTGGCTTTGTGTTGATGCCCACAGTGAGGCTTTTGAGGGAGCTTTGCATATTCATTTTTTTTTTCTCCACCGGTCGGGCAGTGGCTTTGCGCTCGTTTCTTTTACAACCAGGGCGTCTCGGAGATATTAATCTAAACACAGCACACATGGCTTTCATTAGGAGCACAGTGCCATCTCGGTGTGCCTCTGTTCGACGTGATTTTTCCCCCTCTTCTCCTCTCTACAGCATTTTGCCTCTGTCTTTTGTGCTCGGCGCAGCGGAGCCACAGCAGCAGCCTGTTGTGTTATTCATGCAGGCCTCCCTCAGCCAGAGTGCGGAGTTCAGCATATTTTACACACACCAAATACATGTCAACACAACACTTTAAAGCTATTATCATCATCTTTTCTCCTAGCATAGTCATCATCTAAGTGGCTAGTATCAGTCCAGTCGTGCTGGAGCTAACTTTAGCTTCGTAAGATGCAGCTGTTGTGTTTTTAAGAGGTAATATAAGCGGTGTTCTGAAAGAAGTCGGTCTGTGCACTTTTCTGCTTGAGTTGAGACCTGTTTGTGTGGTGAATCTGTAACCGAATATAATTTATTCTGTTCAGCCCTCGTTGCTTCTGAAGGATTGGTTTTGAAAACTTAATGTGATTTTCTTCCTTTTGTGGCGGAAGGTTGTCTTTGGACTTTGTGAAGCTGCACTGAATTCAGAGGTTGTACCTGTGTTATCCCCCAGGCACAGGGAGGGGTGGTGAGGCCCACTTCCGGAAGGCCACAGTAATAACAGGCAGGAGGTTTTTGTTTTTTTTGTTATTCTCCATGCTGGCTTCATGACCGGGCAAGACACAGCATGACAGCACTATTTAACTCCATGCTGTTACACTTCTCATTTAGTTTATTTTAAACTCACAAACCCCTTGAGAAGGGTACATTCCTACACTCCTTTTTGGACATGGGAGTTAGAGTTAATTAATGAAGTCGGGCTGTACTCTTGTGACATTGGTTTTATATATACAACTTCATTTGCTTTGCTTATGCTTTTCTTTTTCAGCCAAAAATTCCTTGCTGTATATTAAGATGTTTTTAACTGAACAGAATTGATTTTGATTTGTTGTGCCATCATTTTTGAGCAATTGTGTCTCTGTTTACAATTGAAACCTTCGAAAATACCTGATCCAGAATCGCACACACCCAAAACTTAAGAAATATTTTGGGATATTGCCATGATATATTTACAAAATGATACTGGGCTCTGCCTTGGTAGGGTCAGTTGTTCTGAAATAAAAGTTTTATTTGACTGAATGGTCGTCACCTTTGTTTTTGCGCAATGTTACATTTTCAAGTTTGCTTTGAAATACAAATTATTAACAAATTCTGCAACTTGCACAAACCATTTCTAATTTTTTGATAGTGCATACTTAATTTTATCTGATTTCTAACATACCAAATTGGTTGATTTACGACATAGAGGTTGATGAAAAATGTTTAGATTATTTAAAAAAAATTACTCATCTTTATCATGTTTTTGGACTAAATATTCAAAGATAAACTCTAACAATGAATAACTTTTCTGGCATTGTATTTTTATAACACTACTTTGGTATAACGGCATTAATATAGAGATTAAAAATGTGTGATATTTATTGTTCTTATGTAACACAGCTTGTTAAATGTAGACATTTAACAGCGATGGGTGACGACTCCTTCGGTCTCTACATTTTGATTTTCTGTTTTTGTGACTGGAAGTATTTTCAAACAGCCAAATTTGTCTCATGCGGTCAACTAATCTTCAGTCACTCAGGCGTTCTCTTTGGCATCTCACTTCACTTCTAACAGGCCGGTGTCCTATAACTTTTAGATGTGTCCTTTGTCCAACACACCTGAATCAAATTGCATAATTAGCTCCTCAGAATACAGTGAATTTCTACGGAGTAACGGTCGTAACCTGCTGGATTCAGGTGTGTCGAAGGGAAAAGTTGCAGGACATTGGCTGGTGATTGGGACCCCTGTGTTTAAAAAGCTTTAAACCACAGAAGCGACATAACAGAAGATTTTAATGTTTTTTTAAGCTGTAACTTTTTAAAACCTCAGTATACCTTGGCAAATATTTAAGAAAATGTTGCTTCTGAGGGGACAAATATTGGCAAATATTTAAGAAAATGTTGCTTCTGAGGGGACAGTGCTGCCGTTATTATAAACAGCAGCCACAGACTCTCTGATTCTAAAACGCATAGTAGTTTTTTTTTTTTTTTTTTCCGTCTTTCGGCTCAAACTAAATATGCTCACAATAATGTTATAGTATTTGACTGTGCAAAAATAGCACTCAAGTACCCGAATGCAAATGCTTGAGATGAACAGATAACATGAAATAGCAGCAGAAGAAATGAGTGAAACCTTCATGAAAACTATCTTTGGCTCTGATAACTGCACTCAGATGGAGTTTGTAATAATAATGAAGATCATTTGAGCAAAATGGAGATTTATTTTTCTGCTCGGTTATTTTCGTACAGATTTTTTTTTTTTAAAGAGCTACTTAAAAGTGCTGGGAAGTATTTTTCCAAGTCCGAATATGTACGGGGAAAATAAAATGCAGAACAGAATAATATTTGCATAATACTACATTTCATGCCTTATCATTTTGTCTCATCCATCCATCCCAATTGTGAAATCCATATTTAAAGCCTAGCAACTATAAACTATGTGCCATGAATTTATATTGCATGTGTGTTTTTCCCTAAAAATGGCTACGCAGTGGTAGCGCTGGAGATTTTTGTGTGGAAAAGCGTGAAATCTTCATGTTTAACGATGTGTCTGCTATTTCTTTAAATTGTATTTTTCTCCAAACTGATTCACTTTCAAAGTACAAAAGAAATCTCATGCTATTAAGTGTCAAATTTTATGTTCCAAGATCCTAAACTAAATTTACTGCGTTGGGGATTGCCAAAGAAAAGTTAATTTGGTTATGTCTCGCATGTAACAAGACTCTCATAAATGCTAGTACTTTAATTTTTTCCAGTAGTGTATTTGCAACTGTGAAAAAAATGTGTTAATTTATGTAGGAAAAAAAGGACTTGTATTAGATTGAGGTTCTTAAATAACAACTGAGAATTGAATGTTTCCCTCAAACTGGAGCTACTTTTTCTCATTTAACCAGTTTCACAGTTCCACCCTCATTCTGGCCTTGTACTTTCATCATGAATATTCATTGTTGTAAACACGGTTGTTATGAATAATGCAACACCCGCTGTAATAAATTCAGGACATGCCATTTCAGAGCACTGAGAGGGCCTCCATGCAGGCTCCAGTTAGACAGGCTGCCTTTTTCCTGTTGTGGAAGCATCATTTTAGATAATAATAAGAGTCTTGTGGTGCCCTAGGACTTCTCATGTTTCTGGGGAATTAAAAAAAAAAGAAGAAAAAAAAAGAAAAGAAAATCCACTCTGACTTTACAATGACATGAAAAACTTGTTAAATATATTCCAATTAGCAGGAATTTTTTTTTTTTGTAACACTAATACAAAAAATAAGCAAGCTCAGGTCATCTTTTAAGCATTTAATAGTATTAAAATCCTAGATGGAGATAAAAAGTAAAAGTGACAACATGTTTACAATGTAGCAACAAGAGATAATCTTTAAGAAGGCTTTCGGGAAAAGTAGGGAAAGGCAAGTTGTTGCATGTTGCAGGCAATAACTGTCAAGTTGTTCCTAACGGATGACATGCCTCAGATATAATTAAGATCTGGAGTAAACTATTGCTGGTATTTTATTGTAGCTTGTTTTAGCTACAAACAGTGAGAAGTGAAAACCGAGGTCTTGTGTAGGAAAAGATACCGACTAGTAAGAACATTGTTGCTTTGCTGAGCTTCCTTTGACTTGCTATGGAGCAGAAGGTTCAGAACGATGAGTAACCACCTGAATATCCACGAGTTAATATAAATGTCATGTCCCTCATCAGTGACGTTCATGTGAATTTAAACTGTAACAGCGAGTCATGCGGCTAACCTCTGCTGCATGTGCTTAATGGAGGGCTTGTCCTCCCTGAGAAACGTACTTTAATTTGCTCGGATTGGATTTTCCTCCTAGTCTACCGAAAGTTGCCTAATGACCACCCAGGAGAGAAACCACGGTAGCTTACAGAGGTGTTAGACCCATTACTGTTCATCAAATTACATGGCATGCTGTATATAGTTTTGCTCATTTGTGGACTCGGTCCGGCTGCAGCTTCTGGTCTTTGTGGCATGGTTTATTACACTCCAGTCTGAATCTGCTTGGAATATTCATAAAAATGCTGCACTTAGCTGGGAAGTTGTTGTGTTTTTAGGTTAATGGCCCCAAACTCACAGATAATTTGTCTTGCGCGTACATCCAGACCAATAAAAACAAATGAGCACGGTGCTCAGATTGACCTAAATGTACAGGTTGTCCGTGTAGTCTCGGCTAACCCTGAAAAACAAAGGTGCTAGTACAGAATGAGGATGCGCTAATTAACTTTTTGCTCAGTCTCGTGTCGAATCTCTCAGCTCACATTAATGTCCCTGCAGAATTCAGCCAGCCTTCCCGTATTACAACGCTAATGAGATAACGGTTTAAAATTCTCTGCGCAGGATATTTGTATAATGCATTGTTCCACTTTGAGGTTTTGCAAACCATTCAACCAAGGGGCCGTGTATGTGTAGCGCTGCCTATAACCAAGTTTGCATTCACTTCTTCTCTGCTTTCTCATTTGGTTGCTGGAGGACAAGAAGAGTCGTTTCTCAGCCTCCCCAGGCTTACCTTGTTCAGGCAATATCTTCAAAATCTTTTTATTGCAGATGGCATGAAACATGGAAATGCTCGTCTTTGAATAAACTGTTGACAAGTGTGAACATGTCACTACATTTAAACATGCTTCAGTGGTCATGTTTTATTTAAATCGTTTAAGTATTTATGTCTTGAAGGAAATAAGACTGATAAATAGTGTGAAGTGTATATTGAATATCAGAGGTGTTATGACAATTGGCATTCATCTAGAATGTGCCAGTAAAGTCCAAGTTGTCGATAAAAGGTGAAACAAGTTCTTTTTCACATTCAAATTTCCTGATACATGCAATATCAGGAAAACATGCAATTAAGATGGTATTGCCAAACACTGCTGTGATGTTATTTAGGACTATTCAATGATTATTTTCCCAACTACTTTTTGTGAAATTTATCATCTCTGCCACTAAAAATATACACAAGGTGTGAACATCAAGAGCAGAAGTAGTTAATCAAATAAGCCAAATATACTATTGGGATTCATAATTTGTAGTCATGTCACAATCAAAATTGTTCTTTGTGATATTGCAGGTATTGATATTGCAATAATAATTATGATTCCATATATTGTGCAGCTCTAATTGACACCAAGACCTGAGGGAATTTGAAGACGTATTTGCCAAATTCATAGTGGAAGAAACATGGATGATTCTGAAATGAAAGACATGAGTTTGTTTGACAGATTTTAGCTGATTTTGATTTTTCTTTCACAACTATAAATGAAAATCATAAGTTTTTATTTTCCTCCTGGTTAGAGTAGAAATGTAACTGAACAAAGCTTTTGTAGTAGAGGAAGAATTTTTTAAAAACCTCTGAGGGTGTCTGTCTCTACATCACAGACAATACAAATACAATAAAATCCTTGGGATTATGTAGAAAAATAATTGTTAGGGTCATTTTAAAAATGAATAAAAGTATTGTCTGGGTTAATGTGTGATTGGGGAAACCTCTCCTGTACTTTTGGTGGATTGTTAAATTTAAAATATTCCATTCATTCACTATTAAGGAGCCCTGTGAAGCATCTCTGACTGATTCATATTAGGTCCAGAAGCAATGTCACCTCATCTGTAAGTGAGAGAGTGCAGTTGGTGCTTCATAATTATTTAAAACTGTGATGTTTCTATAATATATGAAATATTCCATCACAAAATTTCTAAACGGACTAAAGTATTGCATAGGTGATGGTTTAAGCAGCTTTTAGCAACCTGTAGTATCATTCAGCATGACTGGTGTGATTACCATGTTTAGTAATAGCCATGCTAACACTTGCGTGTTCCCTGTAGGGTCACCATAACCTTTCCAGAAAGATTGCGAACAAATATTTGAACACTTGAAAAGGTTCAAGCTTAAGGTACTGCTGTATTCAGGCCTCACCCTGTTTAAAGGTAGCAGTCGGGACAAACAGCAGACTTGCTTCATTACAAAACAGTTTGGTTTTGAGCGTCTTCTTTACACCTTTCGTCTGGCTTCATTTTGAAACGTCTCAGTGACTTTAAAATCAGGGATGCACCGATGCACTTTTTTCACTTCCGATACCGATACAGATATCAGAGGTTTAGTATTGGCAGATACCGATCTGATACAGAAAAGCAGTGATTTTTTTTTTAAAAACACAAACATAAATGTTCTGAATTAAGAATTTATTTGATAATTATGCACCAATACAACACAGTTAAATATAAAAGCAGCTGCAAAAGCTTGGTGAAAAATGTAAAAACAACACAACTTTAATTTGTTCAGTACTTGTAATTAGGAGAATAACAGCAAATGTAAAATAATAAATGACAATAGGTTGACTAGTCAAACATATAAAAAGTTTAATTGCACTTTCTGAACCATTTGAAAGAACATTTTTGCAATTAGGAATTTCAAATATAATATAAAATAAATATAAAGCCGTGACGTCGCTCAGAGCACAAAGCATAGAATTAGGCTGAATAGATCTGTCCTCAAGGATTGTCATTGATACATGATCTAGACTTTTTTTTCAATATTGGAAGCAATACAGATATTGATATCAGATTACTGCATTGCTATTTAAAGTGGCCAACTTTGAGTCATGTTCCCTCAGTAACAACTTCTAAACTGAAGAGTGTTTCTTGAGTATGAGTGGTTAGTATTTCTGTATGGTGCGTTCAGTTATTGTTAAAAAGGTCGGGTATTTATTTGCTAGCTGGGCAATAAGTGATGTGGGCCAGCTTATTTCTCCGTGCATCTCTAATTTTATCTACATGGTTGAGATGAACATATTTTTTGTTAGCATACATGTAGAGAGAAACGAGGAAGAAAACATGTTTATTAGTATTTACCGTGGTGCGGTTATCAGCGTTGGTCAGCTGTGATTCGGTCAGGCAGTGGTTGGTAAGTACAGAGGTTGATTAGGCCTTTAGCCAGGAGCAGTTGCTGTGGATTTGGTCGGTAAGCCCCTTCCCCAGAAGACCCAAATCCAGCCTCACATTCCTCTCTGATTGGTTGGACACCTGTGCGGCTCTATGACCGGGCCGCTTCCCTGCCGCATTAACTCTCAGCACATGCTCCGAGTGAATTTTAAAAGGGGGGGCCCCCCAAAACGAAACACTAATGGAATGTAAAGCTAATCTAAATATGTTAATCCCCAAACACTTCATAAACATGGACGCCAGCGGCCCGCCACCCACTTTCTGAAGTCATTCGCTTTGGAATGTTTTCGCCGTGGGGGTTCTCACAGTAATGACAAGCTGCTGGTGGATTAATGTGGAGTTATTTATTTCCGATTGAGCGAGTCCAACACCCTCCACCCCCTCCGCCTTTTCCCTCTCCCCCCCACACAAAACCCAAACCTCCCCCTCCCTCCCTCTTTAGCAGTTCGGCCCAGTCTCCAGTCGCAGACGCTCCATCGAAGCAGTTCACCCAGCTAACACCGCAAACCCTCTGCTGTCAGACCTCACGTTGCATTCTGGGATGTCTTCAGCCCCTTTACCTGCTCTTAGCTAATTACTTTTTAGGCCAGTGCTCACACAATAATTGGTCTTGTGCTGCTTCCTCCCCTCCTTCTGCTGCACAGAGTGCTAGTTTGAGCACTTTCTTCCCTCTCTCTCTCTCCATCGTCCTTATTCCCCTGTTTTTTATCGTTCTCCAAAAGCCATCCAATTAATATGCTAATGAGCTGATAAATATTTATAGGGGTTTTAAATTATGCAGAGAGCTTTCAGAGCCCGGTGTGAAATGCGTTGCTCGCAGGACTTCAAAGCCTTGCATCACTAACGAGGCAGGAGTAGATTTGCATACGGCTTTAATCAGCTGAATACTGATTATGCTTCATTATAGAGTTGGATGGAGGGAGGAAAAAGAGGAGGGGGGTTCGGTGTTGAAGGAGTCCGCCAGCTGCACTTGTCGTTTGTTTCATTCCAGCAAGAGAGGGAGAGAGAGAGAGAAGTTTTTCAGAAGTAGAGGCAATCTTGGCAGCAGAGAGAGGGAGTGCTAGAGAAAAAGGGGGCAGAGCTGTAAGAAAAGAGGGGAGCAAGGAGAGCTGTTTGCCTAGACCCTGTTGGCTTTCCCAGTGTGCGTTTCCCAGAGTTGCTCAGCAGACCGTGTGGTAGAGACCGCCACTGTGTCCCTGTGTCTCTGTGTGTTTGCTGCTGACCAGTGGAGAGTGAAAACAAGAGAGAAGGGAGGCAGAGGCGGGGGGGCGTGGGAGGAAGGAGTGCGTTCTGGACATCCTGTCGGTGGGGTTGCCCATTCGGGCGGGTTGTATTCGACAGGTCCAGCAAGCATGCAGGAAAGCACAGGTGGAGCAAAAGCGGGTGAGTTTTTCTTTTTAAAGAAGACTGCGAGCGAGTTCGGCTGGGTTTTATTGTTTGGTTGGAGGCTAATCTGGAATATTGACATGCAAATGTTACAGGTTTTATCCGACACGGTTGTGACATCTTGCTTTTTTAAAATGAGTGTTCTGTAGCTTTTATCAGTGAGAATGAATGAGGACTTGAGGAGCAGGAGTAATATCTTGGGGCCAGTTGATATGAGATTATCTCATTATGTGTCTGTCTGGTTCTTTCAGATGCTAAAGTGAATAATCAGTCAGAAACTTCTAAATGTGAAATGGAAAGAGGTGACGGGAACACCGGTCAGTATCGATCAGCCTTTTTCTTTTTTTTTTCTTTCTTTCATTTGTTTTTTTTGTGTTTTTTTTTTTTGCACGGTGGAGATATTGAATTTTTCGAGTTTTATCTCCTCATTCAACAGGTTTCAGAATCGGATCTGAAATTTATTTGAAAAATGTTGGCAACACAAAACCATCCTGTTAATCTTTGTAAACTCATTTGATCAGCTTTCCAAAATTTCCATTATTTTTATTTTTCGTTTTGTTTTGTTTGGTTTTGTTCCAATGCTTTAGTGACGTTTCGCTGCAACTATGTAACCTTACGTTGAATACTGAAGATAAACATTTGCATTCTTCCTGATATATGCTTTGAATTCCTGTGCAAGCTGCAAATGTGAACTCTTTATTTAATCAGTAACGCGCAGCTGTTTTCATATGCATTTAAAGAAACATTTCTTCCCACCTGCAGATATTTTCAGTGTTCCTCTTTTTGTTTTTTAACTGCAGTGTCTTTTCTCGGTTGAACCGCTGTTACAAACATGTCTGTGTTTCTGTGCCTAGGAGTCCAAACCAATGGACTGGACTTTCAGCGGCAGACGGTGCCAACCACAATCTCTAACGCACATGCACAAGCCCTCTTCCAACAGGTACCACATCGCACATGCCTGCATGAGCTGCAGCATTCACTTTTACCTTTCAAAAGTTCTTGTTTTAATCCAAGGAGCAGCCTTGTTACAGGAGACTACAGCTTTAAATATTCATAAAAGTAGTTGCATAAAAAAAAAAAAAAGAGAGAGAGATGCAATTCTAGGAGAGGTATGCTCATCAGCACGACAACATTTGCAAGCAAGGAGTTCATTTAAATGAGCCAGGCTCTCTCAGTGTCGCCTGGCAACAAGGCAGATTAATCAACCCTGTATGCTAATTAAGCTGCTCTGCGGTTGCTCGGAAACAGATGGCAGAGAATATGCAAATCTATGCAGAATTTACATGCACTGCATAACAGTTATTTTAATTAGCATCTCTGCTCTTCCCCTCCCTTCACTTCACTTCTTCCTGTCTCTGAAGGCTGCGACACATTTTAAATGCCCACTTTTATCGCTGTCTGTCTTTTTTTCTTTTTTTTTTTTTTTTTAATTGAAATTCCTCTCACTGCTTAAAGACAAAAGGTGCAGTCTGACCGAGCCACTCAGGTAGCAGAGAAATTAGATTTTTATCGTCTTGGTTCTCCTTGTTTAGCACGATGCTTCGTTTCTTGATCTGATTTGCTTTAATTAAAAAAACATCAGTGTCTTGCTCCTATATTTTATGATTATGACTTAAAAGGACATAAAATTAAGTTTGGCTCTCCGCTTCACTTCTGCCAGTCGAAGTCGGAAGACTCGGGTGCTCTTCCTGCCTCCGTCCAGCAGAGCGTGTTGCCTCAGACCCAGCTAATGTTGGCAGGGGGACAGATTGCTGGAGTAAGTGGCCCCCCGCCCCCGCTGTGCTCGGTCACAACCTCGTCGTTGCGTGCATCCCCCCCCCCGTGATCACCTTTCAATACGATCAGTCCTGCTGGAGAAACATAGCTGTCTAAATGATGGGTTGATAAGTTTGAGCCTTCTCCACCTGTCTGCCTGCTCATCTCTGTGGTTGTTGGTTTATGTTCAAACGTCTCCATAAAAGAAAGTGTAAAGCGAGCATTCGAGGCATTTCATTTCCATGTGTTTTTTTTTTTTTTTTTTTTTTTTTCTGAGAGGATCCGACGGCTGCTGCTGTGCGATGCGGGAGTGAATGTTTACTGTGCATGTGGATCTGTGTTTGAACATCGACGTCAACATGCTCATTCGCACTTTTGCCTGGCGCAGCTGCATGAGTCCTTTTCTCTGTTTTCCTGTGATGACTCATGTTTGTGCTTACAAAACAGCCTAAGCTTTCGTTTATCTTTGATATCTTTGTGAAAAGTTACATTCTTCAAGGACATTTAGAAAAATACTTGCAGTTAACACGATTCCGTGACTTGCAAAGGTATTCACACTTCCTTGATTTTTCCATGTTACGACCAGAGTTTACTTTATTAAGATTGTATGTGATCCACGGACAGAAAGTAGTAAATAACTGAAGTGGAAGAAACATGATTTTGGGGCTATTTGAGTTCATTTATTTATTTTTTACATATAATCTAAAAAGTGCTGCATATATTTATGTTCAGGCCCTCTAGTTCAGTACTTTGGAGAAGTACTTTTTTCTGCACTTACAGCTGCAAGTCTTGTGGTTTCTCCACCAAATTTGCTCAACTGGAAACTGAAATTTCTTTGTAAGGTAGTTCAAGCTTGGTTAAATTGATTGGAAAACATCTGTAAGCAGGAATTTTTAAATCTTGCCACAAATTTTCTAACTTATTTCGGTCTGGACTTTGATTGGACCAAATGAATATGCTTTGATCCAAACCAGCTTTCTGACTGAAGGGTCATTGTCTGCTCCCGCTAAAGCCTTTTTTCTTCCTTTAAATCTACCCATCTTTACACCAAGCATCTCCACAGCATGATGCTGCCACCTCTATGTGTGACTGTGGAGATGGTGTGTTTAGAATTATGGGTTGCCTCAGTTTTCTATAACATATAGTGTTTTAGATCTAGGAATAATAGTTAAATTGGACTTCTGATGGCTCTCTCTCAACTTTCTCACTGCCACTATTTAATTTTTCACGCGTAAAATCTCATCAGCTCCCTGACCCCGCTGAAGACGAGTATCCACACAGCATGATGCTGCCACCAGCGCACCTGAGAAGTATCAAAAAGGTGTAAATACTTTTGCAAGGCACTGTGATCGAAACGTTGCAGGAACAAAGCACAGCTACACTTGTGGTTTTGTTGCATCAACACCAACTGAAGTCAGTGTTGACATTTATTCAAGAAACGAACAATAACAACTTGTTGTAATTGATAGGAATTTACTTTCAGTATATTTACTGAAATATTTCCAGTAAATATACCCAAATTACTATCAAAACTCCCAGGCATTAAGTCATAAACTTATCTCACATCTGACACTAAACTTTTCATTGGTATCGAAGCCAAAGCACACTTCACGTTCCGTGCGATCTATCCTTAAACCTAAAGCGCATCACCTACTTCCTCGGTGTTTCCAGCCGCGCCGGTCTCATGCCTCCCGTGTGTGTTTCCCCTCAGTTGACCCTGAGCCCGGCGCAGCAGCAGCTGCTGCTCCAGCAGGCCCAAGCTCATCTGCTGGCTGCAGCCGTGCAGCAGCAGCAGCAGCACTCCGCCAGCCAGCAGAGCAGCACCACTGGAGCCAACATCTCGGCCACCGCAGCCACGCCGATCACCCAGCTGCCCCTGTCACAGCCCATCCAGATTGCCCCTGTAAGTCGCCACCCTCCCTACGCTTACAGTAAAAAGTTTCAGTCGGCTAATTGTGTGTGTGTGTGTGTTTTTATTTTTTATTTTTTTATGCAGCAGCTGCCGCAGAATCTAACCCTGCCTCAGTTTGTCCTGGTTCAGTCTGGCCACCCGATTGCAACGCCGTTGCAGCCCACTCAGTTTATCATCTCGCAGACGCCGCCGGCCCAGCAAGGCAAGTGGATTCACTCGTACGATTTAGAGGAGAGAAACATTAGCAGCATTTTGTTAAAACGTTCCTGTTGCATGTAACTCTTCAGGTATATTGCCAGCCCAGAGTCTTCTAACTCAACTACCTCAAAGCCAAGCTAACCTCCATCCGACTCAACCAAGCATTACCCTTGCAACTCAGGTAAGATATAATCAAAGTTTGTTTAGGTTGTTATCTTCTTATACATGTTTTGTTTATCTTTACTCCTTTCCTCTGCAGCCTACATCTCCAACTCGTACGACGGCAACCACCAACATTAAGAGTCTGCCCCACAGTCAGACGCCCCCCAAGCGGTTGGACACCCCCACTATGGAGGAGCCCAGCGATCTTGAAGAGCTGGAGCAGTTTGCCAAAACTTTCAAGCAGCGGCGAATCAAACTAGGCTTCACGCAGGTAAACGGTCAGGAGATTAATCTGAAAAAGATTTCGAGTTGGATTCACAAATGTGTGCTGGCAGTAAGCATCTCCAGTTGATTTTACATAGTTTGTGAAGGTAGGAAATTTGCTTTTTGATTTCCCAAATTTGTATGTAGACGTATTAAAGGTGCAGGATAATTTCCTTCAGATTTGATCAATCTTTTGGTTGCAGACTTTCAAATGAAGCTAAATGGAATTGGTACATAAAATGAAACTAGATAAATGTTTTGCACTCATTTCCAGAATGTAAAACTGGGAGGAGAATTTAAAGTTTGAAAAAGTTTGGACTCCGACCTGTAAATTACAAAGGAACCCTGTTTTTAATGTCACTTGTGTTTTTCTTCATATTTAAGGTATCATATACCTTTGGCACTTTTAGAGAAATATGTTACAAACCAGTACAGAGACATAAAGGAAGCCCTGCACATTTAGTTAGTATTCGACTCCAGTTTGAAGTCGTGCTGTTGAGTTACACCTAAATTACAACTTCCTGTCTTGTAGCATTATTAGCTTTCTGTGTCTGAACCAAGCTGAGGTTCAGGAGCTGCAGCAGCAGGGATGTAGGGAGGAATCGGCCTGCATACTCATAGATCCATGCTTATTAAATGAGGAAAAATATGTGAAAGTCACATGTAGGCCATTTTAGGCTCTGATCAGAATATTTTTGCGAATCTAAAAAAAAACAAAAAAAAAAAAGTTTTTAGAGGCTTTAATCAGAACTAGGAGACTAGAAGACCGTTAATAATTTATGACTCTCATATTTCTGTGTCGTTGTCTCCCTTCAAATCGCAGGGGGACGTCGGCCTGGCGATGGGGAAACTGTATGGAAACGACTTCAGCCAAACCACCATTTCTCGCTTTGAGGCCTTGAACCTGAGCTTTAAGAACATGTGCAAACTCAAGCCTTTGCTGGAGAAGTGGCTTAATGATGCAGGTTTGTCCCTAAGCCCACCTTGTTTCTTGAGTTTGAAGACAGATGGATCAATGTTCCAACACACCTGAATCAAACAAATCATCATGAGCATTTTGAAGAACTTGACCTCAATGACCCCAGTTGAAGGATGGTGGGTTTTGCATGATGTACTTTGCCTTTACCTCCCTCCTTTCCGTTTGTCGGTGCTGTTTGTGCAGATAACCTGACATCTGACCAGTCCTTGTCCAGCCCCAGTGCCCTGGGCTCCTCAGGCATGGGCATAGAGGGCATCAACCGCAGACGGAAGAAAAGGACCAGTATCGAGACCAACATTCGAGTGGCCTTAGAAAAGAGCTTTCTGGAGGTGAGAGCTTCATGTTCATGAAATCAAAAGTCCTGATTGAAATCCTTAAAAATGCTTGAATTTTTAAGGATAGACTTTTCAAGGTTTGGAAAGTGCATGACATCCTTCTGTCTGCATTGTTTTGTAATAAAGTTGCAGTAGATTTTTAGGAGAAAAGACTCCTTACAGAAAGTCAGGCGGTTATTTATATAGTGTAAGAATTTCATTTGAGCCACAAACAGATTTGTACAATGTAATGACAATTTATTATTCTTAATGGCTCAGTGAGTTATTGATTTGAGTAATTGAAATGAAGGTGGTCTTATATTTTATTCACTAAACTTATTGAAATTGCTGATTTTATTTTATTTATTTATTTTTTTGTTAAATCAATGTTTTGTTCTCAGACCAGTCGGGTGTAGAGAGAATTAAAATTGTGTTATATTTGTTTACTTTGTCCCTGCTATGCAGAACACTATAATAAGATATTAATAACAGTAATTAATTATGTCATTCAGTGGTGAATTGAAACTAATCTTTTTAGTTCATTTGTATAGTTTTTATCTCCAAAGTGTGGTGCTGAAAAAGTTTGAAAACTTACCTTTGAAACTCAGCAGCAGTGAGGTTGTTTTGGATGACGCAGCACTGCAGCTTCCTCAGTACTGACAGGGAATCCCTGGCTTCTTTGCCCTCTTCAAGCAGAACCAAAAACCTACCTCTGACGAGATCAGCATTATCGCTGACCAGCTCAACATGGAGAAGGAGGTGATCCGGGTCTGGTTCTGCAATCGCCGACAGAAAGAGAAGCGGATTAACCCGCCCAGCAGCGTCAATAACGGAGGAGGCAGCACCTCCATCAAGACCATCTTTACCCCCAGCAGCCCTTTGGTAGCCACACTCGCACATTAAAACCGTTCTTCAGCAGTGTCGGATCTTTTGACTGATCCGTCACACTTGATGCTTTAAGCTAAACTTAAAACAAGATGTGAACCCAGAGAAGGTCGCTGAGTGCTCCTCCGTATCCTCCTCTCCAGGTGGCAAGCACAGCAAGCCTTGTTAGCAGTCCAACTATTAACACATCCACCACCCTGACTGTAAACCCAGTGATGCCTCTCACCAGCACCAGTGTCTCCAGTTTGGCTTTCACAGGTTTGTGTTTGTTTTTAACTTTGACTGAAACCTTGAATCAGTCAATCTAAGCCGGGTGTCTGTTTCATTTATTTTTTAAGAGCAACTTTTGTGTTAAAATGCCCTAGCTGTAAATCTACACCTGTGCGTCTCGGCATGCACGAACTTATGAATAGGCAAATAGCTTCCTCTGTGTTGTACGCCTGCAGCTGCTGCATTCCTGCTTATGTTTAACTTTATTCAAGCTTGAAATAAGTTGCAGATATCGTCGATAACCTTATTGAATGTCAACAATCTTACATGTTTGTTGTTTTAGCTTCAGTAATGTTTTATAGAGTGTCTTTAACATTGCAGTGGGCTGTTGTGCAACTTTAAGTAGTTTTCAGTTGAAAGGAAACAGCTGCAGGCAAGTGTTGGAGGTTTAGGTGGGGACCACTTTGCATATTTATACGCATTTTAAAAGAGGACAAGCTGCAGAGTTGCAGTTAAACCATTTCGACATCACATTCCAGGGTTTCCCCCAGAAAACTTGCTAAGCCCGGTGGTGGGGGCATCGAGGCGGTCCACAGGCGATCTATCGTGTTTTTGTATTAAAAGATGTTAAGTTGACAGAAAATATTAAAGTATTACTGTGTAATTATATGTTACAGGAAAACATCTCCAGTGAAATGCTATTTAAACCTGCAACTAGTCTAAAAACAACAAATTTGCACTTCTGTTTAATCCAAATTAAGTCAGCAGCTCCATCAGGCCCCCAAGAGCTTTAGGGGCCCCATAAACGCTAATATTTTAAAACAGACCACAGATACATAAATGTAACACTGGTTTATTGAGATTATCAATACTGTTAAACTTGATTCATTTTCAGCATACATAAATGAAAAGAGTTTAAATTGTTTAA
>NW_015113346.1:153823-173038 GCF_001443285.1 Poecilia latipinna
TTAATGTTGAAATGTATTAAATTGAGTGTTTAACCTGATCATTTTCACGGAGAGAAAAGAAATTGCATTCCTCCTCTTTCCCCATCTGCTAAGGCACAACAGTTGGAGGCACAAACACCGCATCGGTCATCTCCACCGCACCTGTACTCACCACGTCGACCAGCGCTCCATCGATAAGCCCATCCACGACCACTGTTCAGTCCACATCCACAGACAGCAAAGCCAGCGTTCAGGCGCTGGTCACGCAGGCTCCGACGTCCATAGCGACGTCCTTAGGGACGGGTCAGGTGATGGTGGCCGCTCCGGGCCTATCCACAGCGCAGCTGGGGGCCGCCCAGCTGCCCACCAGCGCCAGCTTTGCAGCCATGGCTGCAGCTGCGGGGCTGACCCCGGGACTGATGGCATCATCCCAGTTCACTCCAGGGTTAGTCTCTGACTTTTCTACAATTTGCTCAGAGGTTGTTTTTTTTTTCTCTCTGTATGTGCCTTAATAATGCTTGTTTTGATTTTAGCGGGGCCCTTCTCAGCCTGACTCCTGGGGGGCTTGGCAGTGCACTGAGTCCTCTGATGAATAACAGCACTCTGGCTGCAATTCAAGGTGTGTGCTAGGCCAGCGTCATGACCCAGTAGTAAACATTTTGGATAATTTCCCTTTTAGCAAAATGAGTGTGGTTTTTCTCTGTTTTTTTGTGTGTGTGTTTCCTTTGTGTAAGAAATTGCATCTTGAAACAAGGGATTAAATAAAACTTCACTGGGGTTAGAATGATACTTTCTAAAAGATGAAAATGAGAGTTTCAAATAAGAAAAAGTAATTTCTAAACAACAACTGTCATCTGTGTTAGTAACACAAGAACTTCTGGTTAAACTCATTGTTTTGATTCCCTGTAGCAACCATTAATAAATCCCTCTGTGGGCTTTAGAGAATTTCAATTTAGTGTAGGATAATCCAGTCCAGATTTGAGAAGTGTTGGCGTTATAGATTTTGAAATGGCGCTGATCTAATTTGGTCTAGATGCCAAAAACAGCCTTAAAGTCAACGCCATTGCTAACTGTTTTATTGTTCGAGTGGACTGATTTCAAAGCAAAACAAATAAAATTGTTTCTATTCAATCTTTTGTTTCTCCCTGCATATAAAGAACTAAATGCATCAGTAGAAAATGGGTAGTAACGTTTGGATAAGTTACAGTCCATAAGAAATGGTTGCGTTAATTGAAGACCTGTACATATTATTGAAAACCTTGTGTTTTGCACACTAAAACCGATCCCCGCGCCTCCTCCTCAGCACTGGCGTCGGGCGGCCCCATCCCCATCACGTCTCTGGACGGCGGCAACCTGCTGTTCGCCAACACCTCGGCCGCCAACACGCCCAACCTGGTCACCACGCCGCTCTTCCTCAACCCCCAGAACCTGTCGCTGCTCACCAGCAACCCGGTCAGCCTGGTGTCGGCGGGGGCGGGCGGGCTGCAGGTCACCGCCGACGCCCACCACCAGGCCACCACCGCTGCCGTGCCTGTGCAAGCCTCGACCATTACCACTGCCTCCAAGGCTCAGTGAAGCCTCGGTCCCGACGCCTCGTTTCCTGCCGCGAGCACTACTTCCCCGTCACAACGGGCGGGGGACACAGGCTTCACTACCCGCCCCCCCTCCTCACTTTTCACATGAGAACTAGAACATTATTTAATGTATTCGCTGCCACCAAAAAGAAAACGACATCCAATATAATTGGGCTTAGGTTTTGTTTTTTTCTCTTTCTTTCTTTCTTTCTTTGTTTTCAATAGTTCTCAATATTTTCTCTCACAAACACTCTTGTTGGCCTGAAAAAAAAACAAACAAACTCTGCACCATCACACTATTATGTACATATTTCCTCCTATTACGAGGTCAGAATCACATCTGACACGTCTAACCAAAAAACCAAAATCTTTGTCCCTTCTAACATTTCAAACTTGAGTCTTTTTCACTAATTTCACAATGTTTTGTCGTGTCTAACAAGGGTTTGTGTATCACTTCCTTTGTCTTCTTAACATTTTTGACAGGCCTCAACTTAAATCATATCAAAGTTGTACTCTTCTTTGCTTTTCCTTTCTATGTATTTTTTTTTTCTGTTTTAAATCTTTATAATTCTAAGTTAATATTCACCTATCACTTTTTAATCGTGGTTATAAGGCTTTAAATACAAGTAATAAGTGGCCGATTTAAAGGTTATCATTGCTTTAAGGGTCGGAGGTGACTGGGTGGGTCTCTCTGCGTCTCTTCTCTGGAAACACTGAGTTTTACAAGTCGCTGTGGCGGTCGAAAGGCCTCTTAGCTTTTGTAAAACGAGGGTCTAGTTGTGGATTGTTGACACTGACAGAAAGTGGCTCGAAATATTTGTGTGGAGAGCTTTTATAGAGAGCGAGCTGCAGCCACGTATCTGGACGAGGTGGTTTGGGTTGCAATGTGCTTTCTGCAGCTCTTCCAGATCAGTTTCTGGCAGTGTGTCTTTTTTTTTTGTTTTTTTTCTCGAGGAGGGCCATGTACTGGCGGTACTGGCTCCATGGGATTTTATTGTGGGTTTGTGTTTTTTTTTTTTTTTTTTTTTTTTTTTTTAATAGTAGTACTGTCATATATGAACTTGTGCACAGTATCTGTACCAAAAAAAAAAAAACAACTGGATTGATGAGCTGCAGTCTGCCTGATTTTGGGAGGAATGAATACGTATTTTAAGATATACCAAAAATATTTGTTAAAATAGTTGCTGTGTGTAGTCAGTGTAGCTTAGTCTAGTCGATATATTTATGAGTGCAGAATCTCTCTTCATTGTCAACAGAATATAGAAATGCAATATTTTGATGACCATTTTCCAAAGATAACATTGTTTTTTTTTTTGTTTGTTTGTTTGTTTTTTTAATTGGCAGCACTACTTGCCAACATGAGAGGGATGGGATGGTTGTGAGAAATTGGTTTCTTTTTTTACTTTTATGAGACATATTTGTTCATTTTTACCACCTGGGCCTTGCCCTCGATTTTTAAACTCGTTTTTTCAGAGCCGTTTGAAGGCATGCTTTTTTTTCTAATCTGTTCTAGTAGCATTTTCGACGTTTTTTCTGAACCGTAGTGGAAAGCAGGCATGGGCCGGTATGGTGGACTTGAGTAAAAATACCAAGTTTTACACTTTTCAGATGATCTAATTTCTGTTTTTTTAAAACCGGCTTGTAGCTTGGCTGACTGTCATTTCAGAGTAGTTTCTTGATAAGATTGAAGGATGTTTTGAGCCAAGGATTGTTTTCCAAACAGCTGATATATATATCTTTTGTTTTGTAAGTCAGAGAAAAGTGTAGTTTCCTTCTTTTGGTGGCCAGCAGTGCGCAACATCATTACTTCAAATTGCACAAAAAAAAATCTCTTATTACATTAAACAGACTTTAACCATAGGAACTGTTTGTAACAGGTAACCGGCCCATGCCTAATGGACTCTTTTTTTGTTTTTTTGTTTTTTTTTGTTTTGTGCTAATACTCAGCCATAAAACAATAGCTCGAACCAAAGCGGTTTTACTCAGTAGTTGCTGTGCCTGCCGGAGCACGCAAGTTGCTGTTCACATGGTTTCTACGGCTTTCCCCGCCCGTCCAAGCAGTTTTTTTCCCCCTCTCTTCTCCAAATGCCAGATTCTCCCCGATTTGGTGCTGCTGGAACCAGATCACAGAAACTTAGCTTTAACAACTTGCTGCTGAAGCTCCCGACGGGGAGCCGAGCTGTCGAGAGGCCTGCATGCTTCCTTTATAGCTTTACGACTGCGCCCTGTGGAAGTCGGGGTTTGGTAGTTTCGACCCGCCCACTGGGGCGGGCTCACCTGTGTAAATGCATAAACCCAATCGTCGGAGAACATCCTTCACGTTTGCCTCGGCGTCGCCGGTTTGACCCATTGTGTCTGTGGACTGGTCGTAAACCCACCAAACTGTTTTACAAAGCAGCACATTCAGTCACACCCCACAGAAAAGTAGCATTGATCGATATCCAAATGATGACTTTAGTTCCTGCAGTGATTTTTTTTTTTTTTTTTTTTTTTTTTTTTCCTGTGGCTGTAAGTCGTGAAATTTGTCCACACGATCCGCCTCCTTGTTTGCTTTTGAATAATTGTGACTAAATATACCTCAGCAGAAACTTCAACATAGGTTCACCGTTAGACATTTCTGGGTGTAGAATGTATAAGTGCTGTCTGGCTTTACCATTCAGAGGTTTTACCGTTCATAGGAACCACAACGTTAAAGGACAACCTACTACTACTACTGCTATTTTCTAGTACTACTATTTAAAGGGTGTTTCTGGGTTTAAGTGTTTTTCTTTTTTTTTTTTTAGGATCTTTATTGCCAAAGTAAAAGCCTTTTCTCATCAAAGCTTTGTGGATGTCTGGCCCCCTCCAACCTGCAGGGGGCGCTCAGTTCCTGCCCTCCTTTTTAGTCATTATGTTTCACCTGCACCATGACGAACCAGCTGGCACCATAGGATGTTACTGAAATATTTATCTGAGGAAAGACTTAACAATTAGAGAAGCAACCTTTTCTTAATTCTATATAAATATATATATAAACATGTGTAAGATATTCATATTTTATATTTGAACTAGTATGTTATCAAGATTGAATGTAGTGTTTATCATGCTAACTCAAAAGAATAAATCTCCCCGCAATCTTCTAATGCTTTATTCACTTTTTTTTTCTTTTTTTTTTTTTTTTTACCTGACCAAAAATATGAGAGGAAGTTAGTGAGGATGCCTCTGTTTTTGACCGGAGGAACTCGAGACGCTGAAGCATCTGACCTTATTGCTTTATAATTATTATTATTGCTAATAGTTTATTTTTTGCGTTGTTGTGAATTTGATTTGCTGTGTTGTCTTTAACAATCATTTTTCTTTAACTTTTTGCCTTTTTTTTTGTATAGTGTGAGAGGATAAGATCACTGGCTTTTGTAGTTTGACGAGAGAGGATTAACATTATCATTTATGCCTTACTGTTACGTAGAAGACATGAGCATTGTAGCGTTGTGTTGATGTGTGTGTGTGCATGTGTGTGAGTGAGTGAGAGCTAATCTGGTGCATTTCGGTGAAGTGGTAGATATCTGGGGCATTTTGGAGTGGATTAGTGATGTGTGTTTTGTTTCGGCCAGGTTGGGAAATGCTTTACTTGTAATTCCAGTGGCTTTTTGTGTGTGAAAGTGTGTTTGGGTTGTCTGCAAACCTTTACGGTGCATTTTCCCTCATCTTCCAGCTGGTGTAAGGAGTGATTTTCTTTTTTCTTTCTTTTATCAAAAAGTTTGATATAGAGGAATGCTTACTTCTTTTTTTTTTTTTTTTTGACTGAGTTCGTCTACTGATTAAGCCACAGGCTTCACGCAGGCCGTTCGCCGAGCCTGCTTTGGGAAAATCCTACCGTTTGTGGTTGATTTTTTTTGTAGTTTCTTTTGATATTCTTATGAGCTGTTTTCTTGGCTTTTAGTGCTTCACTGTCAGTAGGTGATCTTGAGACTTCAAGGCGTTCTCGTGGTTCAACAGGCGACTATATTGAGCCCGATTATGTCAGTTTGCTGTGGAGGAAGAACAGGTGGACCACCAGTAAGGCAAAACAAACTGTTGTATACCTCATTTCTTAACTCAAAACTGAGTGAAACCTGCTTTAATCTACTTAAAAAAAAAAAAAAATTTTTTTAAAAAAAAAAAAAAAAAAAAAAAATGTCGGTGGAGAAGCCTGCTCATACCTGTACTGCCACATGGTGGAGGCAGATTACACGCCAGTGCTTGTGAATGTCTGCTGGTTTTTTTTTTCCTTCACGACTTGTGCACACACGTGTCTTTACATTTGTCAGAACTGAAAAATCTGCAATCCTTTGTTGCCACTTTAGTTGATTTCCTACCCTCATCTTTGTGTGTATACACTTCTTTTTAAGTTTGACAATCTTGTTTCGGTTTTTTTTTTTTCCTCCATATTTCTGTTTGTCATTTATGACACGGTACAAGTATGTGCAGGTTTCCTCCTGTCGTGGCCCGCTCTCGGTTTCCTGTGGTACCAACGCTAACCAAAGACTTCTAACTTGATTGTACGCGAGCAACGCCGTCGTCTCGCCCATCCCCGCCTCACTGCTCAGCATCTAATCCAGGCTGCACTCCCTCCACGTCCCTCATCCTCCAGAGTCCCAAAGCGTTTCGACTGTAAGGGGATGTTTTATTTTGTTTGTTTGCATTTCTTGTGGTGAATGTGCGTCCCGTCGGTGCAGCGGTTTCAGTGCCTGTGGGCGGGGATCGGAGGGGGCTGAGCGGGCCTCTGTGACGGGCACGAACCAATGTGGCGATAGCTGGGTGATGTTTGTTAATACACGCTGAGGGTGGATCCTGTGCACGCTGTACCTGCTCAGGACTTTGTACGTCCTCCCTTACTTTCTTCCATCGCGTCTCTCTCTCTCTCTCTCTTTCTCAAGGACTTCTTCCTCTTCCCCTCGCTTCCCCCTTCATGTCTCCAGAAACACACGTCCTTCCCTTCACCGTCTCCTCGTCTCCTCTCTACAGACTCTGTGACACTATGCATCACGGTCCGTCCCCGCCCGGCTCAGACCCGACGGGGCTTCGGTGACACTTTTGTCTAAGGCTTTACTCCAGGAGAGGCCGTCCGGCTCTCACAAGCGCTATCCCAAAGCAAAAATCCAAATATTTAAACTTTTTTGACAAACGCAGATACCAAAGATATCTCTTTTTCTCTCTTTCTCTCTCTGTGTGTGTGTCTCTCTGTGTCCCTTCCCGCCCTGCAGCATGTGTATTAAGAGACAAAACCCAGCTCTGGCTTTTAGTCCTTAGCCTCAGTAATTCCAAAGCTTAGATGTATATTTTGGTATATCTCTGAGAAGAAGAAGAAGAAAAAAAAAAAAAAACCTGCGTGAAAAGCGTTTGTTTGTTGTAACCTCTTTTTTTTTTTTTTTTTTTTTTTTTTTTCCCAGCATGGAACTAATTGCAGAGCTGTCTTACTCTTAGTAGGTTAAAGATATAGTATTTTTGTATGTTTTTTTTGGGTGTGTCATGTGTGCGATTATCAGTTTTCCGGCCCAGGCAACCACGGCTTTCAATAAAAACCCCCCTAAAAAAAAATAAAAAATAAAAAAAAAAAAGAAAAAAAAAAGGATGACAACCATGTACATATTATGTCAGTGTATCTCGAGAAATGCGTTCTGTAAAACAATTCACGTTGGGAGCTTGGGCTGATCTAAAGGAATGTGTTCCTGTTTTATTTTCCTCCTTTTTCTTACTCTGCAGTCTATCAATTTACTTTCCAGGACTCGAATGTAAGGAGTTTTGGTTTTCACCTGAAATTACAACACTGAGAGAGGGACACTGCTCTGATATTATTACTAAAAAGAATTAAAAAGAAAAAAAAAAAGAAAAAAAAAAGTAAAGGCCTCCAGTCGTGGAGGTTTAGAAATGAAAGATTGTGTAGGAGTTTTAAGTATGTGAATCAGGATACATAGATTTTGATGCATTTGTCTGCTGTATTTTTGTTTTTATACACATACAAAGATAATCTTTTACTGTAAATGTACAGTTTTTTTTTTTTGTTGTAAACATCATTAAAACTGTTTTCCAAGTGTTTTGACACGTGCTTTATCATGTTGTATACAATGAATGCAATACTAACTATTGGGTTCAAATTTACATCGGTCTGTGCTTTACTATGTTTAGAAAATATTACTACTACTGCAGCATGATGGCAGGCTAAAGAACTAAAACACTAGATCAGACTAAACGGTTCCCTTTTTTAGTCAGAATTAAACTTGATCTATTTGCTAAATGTCAGAAGGAGACTATTTTTCTAAGTTTGTTTTTATTTTAACGTCCAAAGTTTACTTGTGCTTCTGTAGTATGTGGTAAAATTATAATTTCAGCTATTGTAGGGTCAAATATTTTTGATGCCCTTTAACAATATTCAGTCAAATCATTTGTGGGAATTTTGGTCCATTCTTCCCAACAAAACGGAGTCAGCTTTGTAGGTGGCATCGCTCACACGCTTCCTGTTGGAGTCAGATCCAGGCTTTTTTGACGGTTACTCCAAAACATTGATTTTATTGTCCTTAAAGTTACTTTGTAGCTAACTTAGTGGGATTATTAGTGTTGTTCACCATTTAGAAAACTGAATTTAAGCCCAAGCTTTTAACTTCTTGGCTGACGGCTTGAGATGCTGCTTCAGTTTTTGTATCTGTTACTCTTTCCTGAAGTCATTTTATCAGTCTATCCTGGAGCAAAACACTTAAGAGAAGGTTGCCACATCCCTACTTCACACTCGAGATGTTTACAAGTTTCAAACATCCTACAAATGTAGAAATAATCACTTCAACATGCCTGTAAAAGTCAAGCTCTTTGCCCCTGAGTGCTTTTGCAAAAATAATCTCTTAAAATGTTCTTGCTGTGTGGCTTTTTCAGCCCATGTAATGACATTCACCAGCTTCAGCCAAGGGTTTTACAAGATGTTCTGCTTTTTCACAAGCTGAACCAGTATTATCACCAATGAGAATCAAACCAGTAGCTGTGTTTAAGCCTCTGGGTTTGATGAAGGCAAACAGAAATAACTTAAGAAGCTGACATAAAACAGGAAACGTTTAGTCTGATTTAATGGCAGACAGTGAGGGAAAAAGGTTGTCTTGTTTTTCACAACACATGTAACTATCTGTTCTCAGTGGTACAAAACCTCAGGTCTGCTTAAAAATCCAACCACATTTTATCTAACCAACCACAAAAACAAAAAAATGAGGTGCTTATCGATACAAAAAAGCAAAGAGAAAAGAAAAGTCTTTACATAAAAAAAGAGAAAAAAAACAGGCAATAATTTTCCATTCGTCTCAGCTGCAATTAGCTTCTCTGTTTCTGAAAGTGCGTCGCTACGGAGCCGCAGCGGGCCGAGGGCCGGTGGGGACAGACTTATATGGATCCTTATCCTTCGGCTTGCCCTGGCTCTGCTGCAGAGAAGAGAGACGAACTGCGTGAACATATGCTACGAGTCTACGTAATTTAAAAGATCATTGAGTATTACAAACTTGATTTCACTGTTCTGATGGTTTAAACTTGTACTGAACAGACTCACAAATAAGCCAAAGACATTTGAGCTATGGCCTAAAATGAATTTGTCACGTCTTTTGATCTTCCCCAAATTTTCTGACGATTCACAGAGTCTGAAATGCTTCAACATATTTGACTGGTTTACCTTAGGTCTCTTCTTCCTGCCAGTTTTTCCCTAAGAGGACAAAACACCATCGTGAAAAATGAAGAAGGTGAACAAGTGGGAATTTGTTCGTTCAAGTTTTTTGCACACCTTTGCTTTTTTGGGGTCAAGCACTTCGTAAGCATCAGTGTCCTTTGGCCTCTCGAGTTCCTAGAACAAAATGAAATAATCGGTACATAGATGAGAACACAATTACCAAAAATCTGACTATTTAAACTGTGAGAATGCTGACCTTACCTGGTAAATGCCCCCTTTTTCTTCCTTCATTGTGAAAGAGAAGAATAAAACAATTAAGATCAAATGCAAAGTACATAGTTTATATGAAAAGTTGAACAACCATCACCGGCTCTATTTGTATAAAAAGACATTAGAGACATGATTTGAAGCTTGGATACTCACAAGGTCCGGTTGAACTCGTGGCATTTTGGAGAACTGAACCAGGATGAAGCAAACGGAAAGTATTAAATCTAACATTTCAACCACCTTTACAAACAAATGAAGAATTTCCATCAAAGTATAACAGGAAAACAGCATAAACATTTTCTGTTGCCCGCTGTACGACCAGAAGGTAAAGCTCAGCAACAAGTTCTTCCAGGACTGTGGATCTCTGCAGCTCCTCCAGAGTTATCTGTGCTGCTGCCAAACTTCATGTTTGGTCTGCCGGTTTAGGCGGATGCTGACGACTTGGTAGGTTTGCATTTGTGCCTTCTTCACATTTTTTGATGACGAATTGAGTGGTGAGATGTTCAAAGCTCAGCATGGTGTTTGGTGAACTGACCTCAAACCTCTCCAAAGGACACGTCAGCTCTGTTCTTTGCTCTGCATGACGTTGTTTGTTTTGCTTATATTCACTGGGTTTTATGTTTACACAACAATATTTCTGGCAGAACAAAAATATGCTGATTTTTCACCACAAGTTTCCTTCCATCCACTTTCGCTACGATGACAGTTTTGTTATATTCTTCTTGTGTATTCTACAAATTAGATGTTAATATTTCAATACGAAGGACAAATATCTATTTAATTCAATATGTCTAAAACGTGTATGGACGTGGAATTGTCAGGTATAATTGATTCACAAAGTTTATTGGATTTTTGCCTTGCAGTTAATTTAACTATAGTCTGCCTCTATCAGAAGATGAAATGAAATGAAAATGTGAAATCTCATTTAAAAATATTTGATCATTTTCCTATCAGCTACTTTAGACACTCACCTCTGTTTTTTCTCCTGCACTCTGAGAAATATTTTTTTTTACACTTTTAACCATCAAATAGTCATAATTAACTATATTTCAGTTTCATAATCAAGTTTCCATCGACCGATGCTTATCTGTGTGAGACTGCTCTGAAATTTGGTCCACCTTTGCTGAAACTCACTTTTTCTCTGAAGAACAGCGCCGTTGCAGCAATACAGTAAACCATCAGAAACGCGTCCAGAAAGTAGCAGATGACCGGATCAGTGAAAAAGGTTTCTGCAGAACAAACAAACAGAAAACAGAAACAGGATGCTATACAACTGTTTCAGACTGTGCGCAACTGTATCATGAAGTTTCAAATTGTGATATTTGTGCAGTGGACGATCTGTTTGGGGTTGGGTGCCTTGTTGCAGAGTGAATTTGGAAGAGATAAGCGGTCTCGCTGATGGTACAACATGATAATAAAATGCTTGCAGTTTGTTGCAGGAAGGGGACTTTTTGATCTATGACCAAGTTTCAAATTTGGCTTCCAGCCCCTAACACACTATGACGTGTTTCACGCAGCACGCAACGCTGATATCTGCAGAAAACCACTACTGAGCTCTTAAGCTCTATTTTCCATCTAATTATCTAAACTTTATGCTAAATGCCCATGCTGCTATTTTTGTCCATCACAGTTATTGTGCTCTTCACTCATTTGCTGGTGTGTGGTTTTTTTTAGCTGCAGGACGTTGCTTGCGCGTGCTTCTGCAGTGATCTTCTCTCTTGCAGAGGAAGTTCTGTTGATGTGTCAAACACCTTTCCGATCCCAGAATGACCTACTTGAAATTTGTTGCTGTTTGCCGTTCAGTTCAATCGTGCCGTTTCTGTTTCAGTTCATGATTTAGGCTCAGTTTTCAATTTCTAAAGCAAAAATCCGGTAGTCAAGTTCTGAATTGTACATTTTAAAAGTTTGTGTTCACAGGAAGCAGCTCTTTTTTTCTACAATAGCACCCAAGCAAGGGTTTGAGCTCTTTTTTTTTTTTCCTGAAGCAAAATCTATACTAACTGCATTATCTTATTTTTAGATCTCTGATTCTTCATGCAAAATCTGATTACAAATAAAATAATCATTACATGCAGCCATTTAAGTGACACTGTGCTTTTTTAGGAACAGAAACACAGGAAGAAACTATAAATGGACCCGTTTGTGTGTGTGAACTGGATGGAAACAAACAAAAAAAGGGACATTAAAGCGAGACAGATGAGAAAACTGAGAGAGACCCCTTCAGAACAGGAAATAAGAAAACTACATATCTGCAGCTGAAAACCTTAAATGTCTTCCTGTCAGTGCGATGGGCTGCTGTGAGGTTTCTGTGAGGCTCTTTTATCTTGGTGTGCGGTCGGAACAGCAGCCTTATAGTGAGAAAGAGGACAGCCACGGCAGATTCAGAGGCTTTAACGTCTTTCTCTCAATCATCTGAAGCTGCTTCAGAGCGCAACAGTTCTTCCATTCAGACGTTATTTTTATGCTTCTAAAAGCAACAACTGTGTCATTTCTGCTTCGATGAACACGTTTGGAAAGCTAAACTTAATAGCAGCGATGCTAACGTTCGGACCTTATCTTGTTTTGTCCTCTGGAAATGTGCGCACTGATACTGTGTTGTAAAAATGTTTTATTTTTTTGGCAGCCTGAAATAATCAGCAATACATTAGAAACTGTTCTTCAAAGTTTCACTCTGAGAAATATAGTGTAAAATTTCGGACACCCTTTTCACTTTGCTAGTTAGCTTAGCTCAGGACCAACAATCATGGCAGCATCATTTAGACATGTGATTTAATCTTAAACCTAGTTTAGTTTTCCTCTTGATTTGAACACAAAAGTAACTTAAAGACAAAACAGCATAACAAAATAATTAAAAGTAATTTTGTGTTACACTGTTTGTGTAGCACAAACAGTGTAACGGCAAAAAAAAAAAAAATATGGCAACGGTTTGACGGTTCTCTCCGGTACTTAGCACCAAGAAACATTCCCATATCCTTTGTACAGAGAAAGAAGTTTAAGTCTTTTTGAAAGATGACTTCCTGTCCTTTAAGTGCTTCCTACTCTAATTTGAAGAAAAAATATGCCAATCCACTCCGAATTACTCTTCAGATCCAAAACACGCAGGGTTGTAAAAAAGTGCTTGGCCCCTTACACGGTTCTATGGCTTTTATTTTTTTTGTCACAAAGTATGTATCAAGTTGTCAAACAAATTTAAATATCAGACAAGGACAACTTGACTAAATACAAAATGCAGTTTTGAGATAATTATATAATTTACTCAAAGATAATATATTTGGTTGGTCAACCTTTGGTAGCAACTATTGCCCTGAAGTGATGCATGGCATTGAATCTTTTACGTCACTGATTTTTCTATTCCAGTCATGTTGGAGAGTTTTTCAGCTTGACGCCACATCATTTCATTTGAATTAATGTCTATACTTTGACTAGGTCACTCTAAAATGTTTATTTATGTAGAAGGGGAGCTGCTGATGTGCTTTAGCAAACGGTCACAAACTGTGGTGGCCGGACATCGTCCCTCAGGGTTTTCTGCTTGACAGCACAATTCGTAGTTTCGCCAATTACGGCAAAACATCCAGATCCTGAAGCATGAAAGGAGCTCAAGTCCATCACACCACCACCACCCCACTGTTTGACTGTTTTGTTTCCAGTACAGGGTCAGTCGTGTAACTCTCCGTCACTGACCTTAACAGAGGTGAGTGAGGCCTGCAGTGCTTTGTATGTTCTTCTTTGGTGAGTTGTTGATGGACTTTTGGAGTAATTTTGGTGGAAAGGTTCACACCTGTTAAGTGTTTTGTCTGTTTTTGGATAGTTTGATGAAGTTCCAAACGCATTAAAAATTGATCTGATACAGACACGTCTATCACAGATGAGCTTGCAGTCCAGCCAAAAGAAAACTATTAACAATATATTTTAAATCCACAGAGAAATAAAAATCCAACTTATCTGAGGATTTGTTTTTATGAAAACGTGTGTAAAAAGAGTCTAAAATATTACCTTTCACCACTGTGATGATAATAAAATCTTTCATGAATCGCATTAATAACATCAGACTCATTTAGACCATAGTGTTACCATCTAGAAAAAAGAATGGCGGCTTTTCCATCTTTCCATTCAAATAACAGCAATGTGCCATTAATTATAAAAATATTGATCAGACTCCTCACATTCCGGATCTTAGTGATTGTCGCGAGCCAATAACTTCAATATGTAGCTGATCGCATGATCACTTTTAACTGTCTGAATTTAATATAGTCTTTTAAAATATAACAGTGATCACAGTAAAGTAGACCAAAATAAATATCAGGACTTAGAGCATCTCTTTGATTGTTTTTCTCTTCTTTTTTTTAATCTAGAACTTAAAATAGAAAGTCTGTGAGAAATCTAAATTATATCCCCTTCTAAAAACAAATGTGAACCAACGAAACAAAGCAAAACAAAAAATACCACAACATACAATCTTCTTTGACTTGCATCTTTTAAGAGTTTCATGCAAAACGCAGGGATAAAATTACCAATATGACAATTTTATCCCTTTGCAATAGAAAATGTACATATATATATATATATATATATATATATATATATATATGTGCTTTTCAAAAGGAAATATACTTTTGAATTTCTGCAACAAGTCAAATTTTGGATTTTCAGATAAGTGCTCACTCATATTTCTTTATCTTCTGTCTTACTTTGTCCCAAGTTTTGGCAGCTTTTTGTAAAATACAAAACTGAACATGGAAATGAACCTTAAACCAACAAAAACAAAATAAACTTGCACTCAAGATAAAAAGCATCAGTGTGACAATAAAGAAATACGACATAATAAGTGATCTAAATGTTTCAGAGTGTTGTGTTTTGTTGATCCGATGTCGATCGTAAGGGTCACGCTGAAAGTTCGGACAAGGTGTACAAACTTATTTAAATTAACTCGGAGCTCAATTTTTGTAGCTAACGTGACATAAATCTTGATCACAAATACCGAAATCCGAAGAACATTTTGTCACAAGCTCAGAAAAGCTAGTTTGACACAAACTTTTATTTGTTTCACTTACCTTCACAGCAAACAGGCATGAACAGTGCAAAGAGCACAAACACGCCTGTCATCCATGAATCCATGGCTCTGTCTGCCAGTAAAAATAATTGTTTTACTCTTTTCGTCAAGCAGCTGCGAGTCGCCTCACGGTATCGTCTGATCCCTCTGCGTAGAGGAAGAGGCTGAATGACAACCCACTAGTGGACTGAGACAGTAAACTACAAAGCTGTGTTGCAACCCTGAACACCCACCGCTGGTCTCGCCTGCTCTGTTCATTTCATCTGATCAGAATCTGCATTTACAGACTAAACGTTGCCACCTTGAGGGTCTACGCTCAGGTTATTCCTCTAAAATGCATGTGTAGGCTTATTATTAAGCTAATTCTGGATGCAAATAATAACCGGTGGAGTTAAAGCTAATTAACTTGGTTGCAAGAGAGGAATAAAATTGCCTGCTCAAGTTTTTGTCTTCAAATCTTGCACATTAACGGGTTCTTTCTATTGGAACGTCTTCACCACCTTTGAGGATATTCAACATTCACAAAACTTTGACTGAGGCCTCTTTTTGGCAACAGGAAAACCTAAAAATATAACTGTTTAAAAGGAATAAACTGAAAAAAAGTCTAATTTATTTATTTTGCAAATGAAAATAAAACGAATGAAAGAAAACAATATTTATTTTCCTTCACTGTAAGATAAAAAACGGCATTGCAATATTGTTATTTTTCTTTTTGAAAATGACAAAAGAAAATCCAAATAAAAACTTGGAGCAAATAAAAACAAATAAAAGCTACGTAGTCAGTGCATTTATCAAGCACGAATAGACGGAGACAGGCTCATCTGACTGATCTACGCTATTCAGACATCTGTAACTCTAAAGGTCAGGAGAAATGTTAAATGTTAGTGGGTTTGTGTTGAGGAAAGAGAAACAGTTCAGCATTCTTCCAAAGCCTTGTGCATTTCTGAAGTTGCACAATAACACCGATTTGAGGAAAACATCTAAACTGGCTGCAGGCAGATATAAATATCGTAACAAATCCTGGTGTGTTTGGGGATAAATACGAGGGTAACAAGCCAAAAATTGATTTGTAAATAAATATATACCTATGGAAAACGCTGCATGTGGAAAAAGTTGGCAATTTAACTAAGGAAAATCTGGCTATTAACCTTAGTGCCCGGTATTAAGCTGAGTCTAATTGCTGATGAGAATGTGCAAAGGCGTTCGCAATGTCTAAGAGAGGCAGGAAGGTGGGAACAACAAGTTGTTTCCTTGTGTTACAAGCTAAACATAAGTATAAAAGAAACCCAATTTTAATCTTCCTTTTTTTTTTCAAATATTCTTGATATGAGCTTTAAAATGTAAGTTTTCATCAGTTACAACCCCCAAATATTTGTAAGAAGACACAAGCACAACACAGGAACCTTTAAAGGATAAAATACAGGGCAGAACCTGTGTAGCCTCAGTTTCCTGTTCTTAGGTGTCATGAACAGCACCAGGAGTGGTTTCTGTTGCTCTTTCAAGGTTTGACGTGTCAAGTTATCAGTGAAATTCTGCACAAATCTTGGTTTTTAACAAGTATTTGCGCAACTGGTTCCTTTCCATCATGTGAAATTAGTCAATCTTTTCTCCTCCGACATCATGCAACAGTCGGATGTCTTTTTTTTCCCAGGCAAGCTCGATAAACTGGATAGACAGTTATTGTTTGTGAAGATCCCAGTAGCAGTTTCTGAAATGTACACAGTTCAGACAATCAACCTAAAACAGCTGTGCCATGTTAGAAATCAATCAGATCCCGTTTCTCCCTGACTCTAAATCTCATTAAACTTCAGGAAGTCTCCTCACCACGTCTAGATTCAGAAATGTAAATATGTACTGCTAAGAATACTGATTTCTTATTTGTATTGACAGCAAATTGAACAACTATCTAGTAAATCGCCCAGAGAGCGTATCATTTTGAGCATGTTTTCTGTTTTTGCTTCTATAATTGATAAAATGGTTTCCTAATTAATAGCCAGTTTCATGGAGTTTTGTTTTTATGAGTGCTTCTGCATCAATAATTAGCTGCATAACTTTCTTTTTGACTAAAGTAACATCACTGTTGGACAATGTTTCCTATCATTTGAAGCTGTTGCAGAACTGCAGAGCTCCTTCAGTGACAGACCACTGCATCCACGGCAGATACAGGATTATTATCCCAGATCCGTTCTCCATGCAATTCTGGGATCGATAACATCTCTGCTCCCAACAAACTCCATAAATGTTTAAATATCTTCTGTTTTTGCATTTGTTTCCCCCTCCCCCTTTTTTTCTTAATAGTGCCTTTTTAAGCACTATTAAGTGCATAAAATACACATAAGCATTTTGTTGTTTCAATGCAGATATTCATGCACAACTTGTCATTTTAAAATCATCCCACTCACTTGCACGTTTCCCTTAAACGGAGTGTGTTATTTTCAATATCTGTGCAGCTTTACTTGTCCTATTTTGTAAATTTGCACTTACTGAACAGTTTCTTCATCTTTTTTAAATTTTACCTTAGTCTGAATAGGCATGCTTCTATTTACCTTTAACTTGCTGCTGGTGCACCTGAATTTCCTCACTTTAGGACAATAAAAATATTTCTATTATATTCTATTGTATTTGTAATGAAAAAATTGCCAAGCCTTTAGGTATGCGTTTTCTCCAGCTCGACTGTTTCGTAATCATAGCCTCGCTCGCACCTGTGTCCAGCCAGATGACCTCAATCATTGTTGCACTGAATAAATACTAGTGTTTGCTGGTTCGGATGTCACGTGACTTTCTCGGTGTTTCTTAAGCGAGAGTCACATGACCCTGATGCCAGAGCTAGCAGTGGTGATAAAGTGTCAAATGCGGGCTTATTGACCTCTAAACCTCTTCATACAGACAGAAGAAATCTGAGACCAGCAAACACCGACTGTATTAGGTTTTTCTTCTCGGTAACATTGCTTTGTAAATCTTCTACTTTCGTCTGTCTTTTTGTTTTTCTCTCTTTTGCGACGCCAACGTTAGCCTAGCTAGCACGGCCCAGCTAACTGTAGCCAACTAACTGTTGTGGTGTTGTGATTTTTTTTTTTTTTTTTTCCCGGAGGAAAACAATATGATCTCTGCTGGCGGACAGCCTTGGCGTTGGATGGGAGTGATGTTACCGCTCATTTTAGGTGAGTAATTGCTTTATGTTACAGCGACTTTACTGGAAAACGACGTTATCAGCTCGAAAGCTGGCAGATATTCAACCTAAATGATGAAATGTTAAAACCAAGCAAGCATGCAAACGGTTACTAAAATGATACAGTTGAAATAAAAAGCAAAGTTTTGACGTATGTTTTTTCTTTACATATTTAATGTGTTTTATGGAGTCACGTGAATTTCTGAAGCTTTCATTTTCATCCTCGCCCGCTTCTTCTCCAGTTGCTTGTTTTGTTTCAGGTCAGCCTTAAAAAGTGGAGATGGGTTTTCTAAAAGTTTAAATTATGAAGAAATGGCATTCTAATCATATCTTAATCTGTTTTGTTCTAAAAAAGGTATGTTGCGCTTTTAGAGTCTAAAACATTACATTACTACATGTGAAATCCTTAAATTTAATCTTAGATATTTCCATAAAACATGCAACAACTGATCTGTGTCTTTAGTGGTTAAAATAGTTACAACGCTTTTATTTGACTATAATGAGGTCAGGTTTGTTATTGTACAATACATTTTAACAATAAAATTGCAGCTAATATTTTTGCCTTGTGGTAAGAGACATTGAACTTGCATTCTTAAATCATAAAATTAGGATCCATTAACATTTCTCAAACAATCTTGTAGTCTGCATGACCTAATTTGGCATTTGCTCATGTATTAAATCAGTCTATTTGGCATACAAGTGATTCAGATATTAGACCATCTTCAGGCGAATCAAAACCGTTTTGTCTGATCTTAAATTTCAGCAATAAGCCCTGGTGCATGAATTTAAAGAAAAAAATGCCTTATTGTTTGAAATTCTCTAAACTGCAAACCCCAGTAGTGATTTAATTAGCTTTTTTTTTGCCGATGGCTAACAGATATGGGTAAGGCTGTGTATTGTTAAAAACCTCACAATTCAATTTCAATTCTTTGAGCCACAATTTGATTAGATTTTAACATTTTCAATCTGAGTCATTCTGTCATTAAAGCCCCATAAACTCAAAGAACTACTTTCACTTTCCCCCCCCCCACATCTAAATGAAATGATTTTTAGATGGTCTTTGACTGGTGGTAATGTTTTCTGTATTCCAATCTGTGAAAAATGCTACAGAAAACAGGTTGACAAAGTAGTATTTTATTCCTAACAAGGTGATTCTCACAGAGCTAATGGCTGAGAAACGTACATGCAGTGGATGATGAACTGGAGGACGGAGAGTCTCTCGGGCCTTTGTTGGATTTTTCTGGTCAACTCTAGTCCCTGCTGCAGCGTTTGGGTCACAGGTGCCAAACTCCAGTCCTGGAGGGCCTCTGCCCTGCAACTTTTAGATGTGCCTCTGCTGCACCACACCTTAATAGAATAATTAGGTTATTAGCAAGGCACTGGAGAACTGATCTACACAAGGAGGCTGTAATTAAGGCATTTCAATCCAGCGGGTGTTTTTTTTTTTTTTTTTTTTACCTGGGGCACATTTAAAAACTCCGGGACCCTGGCCCTTGGGGACGGGGGTTTGGCCCCCCCAATT
>NW_015113346.1:176210-188328 GCF_001443285.1 Poecilia latipinna
TTTTTTTTTTTTTTTTTTGTACCTGTGGCACATTTAAAAACTGCAGGACACTGGCCCTTGAGGACTGGAGTTTGACACCCCTAATTTAGATGCATCCCTGCTCCAACACACCTGAATTAAATGATTGACTTGTTACCAGGCCTTTGCCAACGTTGATGTCATGCCGAAGAGGTAATTCAGTGATTTGATTCAGCATGTTGGAGCAGATGAAAGCTGGAGGAATGGAGTTGGGGACATTTGACCTACTACATCAGGGATGTCAAACTCCAGTCCTCAAGGGCCGCTGTCCTGCAACTTTTAGATGTGCCTCTGCTGCACCACACCTGAAAAGGATAATTAGGTCATTAGCAAGGCTCAGGAGAACCGATCTACACAGGGAGGAGGTAATTAAGCCATTTCATTCCACAGTTTTTTACCTGTGGCACATCTAAACACTGCAGGACAGCGGCCCTTGAGGACTGGAGTTTGACACCCCTGTACTACATGTAGATTTTTAGGTCTTCTCTTGCAAATTGCAAAGAAATGTCATGTGGCTTAAAACTTTTGCACAGTGTTTTTATATTGAAAATTAAATTACTGTGGGTCATCTTATCCAGTATATTTTTAAATAAACTACTTACAGACTCAAACTGTAAGTTAAAGTAGCCGACTTTTTGAACCAAGTCAACGGTGGAAATGTTCGATGTGGTTAATTATTGGTTAAAAGTAATTACTGCTACGCTTTTCTACCACAACCCAAATATCCTGTTGGTAGTTATTCATTTTCAGTGTGTCGCATGAGATCTGGCTTTGCTTTTTTTTTTTTTTATTTCCAACACGCTTTGCATTGCTGGTTTAAATACGCAAATTTAGTTATCTGCTTGGCTACCATTATCCTTTCCTCCCATCACGCAACTGGTGTTTTGGTTGTTGCTCTTTGGTGCTTCTGCAGAGGCTGCAGCTTGTTGTATAAATCAGGTATTCGACCAAAAGGGGTGTCTTTTGTTGTTGCCCTGATGTCTTACTTTTTGTTTTATTTTTAAAATCTATTTCAAACTAAGCAGGGCTTTGAATAAATTGTGCAACCCTTGAAAAGGAAGTGAAATGCAGCAGTTCATTGCAGTGCAGGATCTCCTAATCTTTCTTATAAACTGATTTTATTCATTGTAATTTTGTTGTAATAGTAATGAACACATTTCTGGTGAAGTGTATAAAAACCTTCACCAAACTGTGTAAATTTAATTAAAATCTCCACCTTTGCAGATCAAGGTTTCAATTTCATTTTACTCAAAAAAAAAAAAAAAAAAAAAAAAAAAAAAAAAAAAATTAAAGCCAGAATCTTGTTTTCAGATGTTTTAACCAAGTGGATGCTTCAGAATGTTTCCAAAATCTCTGATTATGAGCAAAGTTTTATCATTTTTAGCAGTATTTCAAAGTGCAGAAATGAATTTGCTGAAATAGTTTTTTGACATTCACATGTGATTATGTTTAATATTGATAAGTTGAAACCTTAAAGAAATCATCCCTTTTCGTGCATTATCTGTTTGATTCTGTTGGGGCAAAAAGTAATTTCTATGAGCCAAATCATTTCTTTTTTTGTATTAGTTTGGAGACCGTGTGTTGCTGCTTGAAGTTTTATGATCAACATGCCTCTTATAATTTGATCAAATGAGGTCATGCATGACTAGAGCTTTTTTGATGGAAACGTTTTAGAAATTAACACGTTATCTCATCATTGCAAAAATAATTTCAATCGTAAAAAGTAGCATAACTTTATCATTACAAACGGTAGCCGTTTAAGAAACGAAAACATCTGATTCATCTTGTTTTGCAGCTGCCTTCCTGCATCAGAGTTTTGCCACTGTCGCCACGCCGACGCCTGCCCAAACCACCGCTGCGCCACACAAAGACCCCGGTCGGCCTGACAGAGGGAAGTACAACGTGACCAACAGCAACAACACTGTCTGTTTACTGGCTTACATGGGCCTCCAGCTGAACATCACCTACAACTCCACCTCCCAGAACAAGGTGCTCACATGAGGCAACGGCTTAAGCGAAACCGCAGACGGGCAGCAACTGTAACCCTCTGATTTGTTCAGACCATGCAGGAGGTGGTGAACGTCCAGCCCAACGTGACGCTGGCTTCAGGCTCGTGCGACGCAGACAGGGCCGTGCTGGAGCTGAAGACCGACGCAAATAAAACCGTGCTCACCTTTGTCTTCACTCAGGCGAGTCTCTGCATCACGTTGTAGTTCCCGTACCTTGCCACTAGATGGCAGCGGGAGCTTGATGTAAACCTGCTCATGTTGCTGTGAGGCTTACATGGATGTGGCTGTTTGTCTGCAGAATGCAACGTCTGGTACGTACCACCTGAGCGAAGCGTCTCTGACGACAAGTGTGCTGAATCTCAAAGGTGAGCCGCCTCCTCTGCACCTGTCCTGTTATAACTTTTTTTTTTTTTTTTTTCCACAGTGATGGATGCATATATTTTTAATTGCTGAATTTATTCTGATTAGCTCACAAGAAACGCATCAAGTTTTCTAGATTGGCATTATGAAGATGAATGACTAGATTATCTGTAATACTCAAGTTAAATTCATATCAGTGTTTTTATATAATCAGTGATGGCTCGGCTTTCTGTGCTCATTAAATCCAACAAAAGTAAACATCTAATTCCAAAGGCAAACTCTATAAAGTATACGGTCAATATATCTCAATAAGGGTGGACATTTATCATATTCTTTATCATGATGAATCTTAGTCCAACGCATTTTGATTCATTGTCGTAACAAATTCCAGTTTGTATTTTACAGACCCCAGATTTTCTGTATTTGTAGGCTTAGTTTTATTTTCTTCAGTGGAAAATATCAAATCTTAAATAGAAAACATGACTAAATGTGGTTACTTTGTGCAGTTTAATGATACAAATCACAAAACTTTTTGACTTTGTGCAAATCCCTCTGTATCCAGTCCAAGACCAGGTGCTACTTTAACAATAAGATTTTATGTTTCTACTTGAGTGTTCAGTGGTCATGGAAAGTAGGAACCTCAGAAATGAAATCCTGCAGTTTACCAACTCCTCTGTTTGGCAGAGGGGAACTTCTCTGCTAAGAACAGCAGCCTGGACTTCCTGCAGGGATCTCTTGGATACTCCTACATGTGCCGCATGGAGCAAACTCTGACTGTGACTCAGAATTTGTCCATCAACACCTTCCAAGTGCAGCTGCAGCCCTTTGGGGTGTCAGGAAACGCTTTTGGAGCAGGTAAAACAAAAGCACACAACACATGCTTACGACAACGAAACGATGAGCCTTACCGTTGTCGTTCCTTTCTCAGCTGTGGAGTGTCAGCTGGATGAAGACGACATGTTGATCCCCATCATAGTGGGAGCAGCTTTGGCGGGGCTTGTCCTCGTTGTGCTCTTAGCCTACCTCATCGGCAGGAAGCGGAGCCACGCTGGCTACCAAACCATCTGAGCTCATGGAGCGGTTACCAGATGCCGGCGCAGGGCTTCCCTCATCCTGAATTTAACCACTCCACCTTTCCCCCCTCTCTGTCCCTTTATCTGTGTTTACTCTTCTTCTTCACCTTCATCAGTAACACTAGACATGTGCTTTCTGAGCTGACTTCTTTCATACTAAAGGGAGTCCACTGGGAGATTGTAATGAGATTCTTAACTCTTCACTGGCACCCAGTAAAGCAGGGGATGCATGTTGATCAGAGCGTCGCGCTGCGTTCTTCTATTTATGATTTTTTTTCTTGTGAAGGGAAGTGGGATCTGAGGAGATTACTTTTCCTATTTGTGGGTGGCCATTTTTTTTTTTTTTTTTTGGTATTACCCAGTTTGGTTTATTTAAAAAAGGGAAATTTTCTGACGGTTACATTTCATTAAACAAACATTTCTAGGTCACGGAGCAGTTTTTTTTTTTGTTTTTTTTTTCAGCCCAGTTTGGGGTTTTGTTTGCTAAAAGGGAACGATGTTGCACTGTAAAATATTTCAAAGTGGCCAAACACTCCTGTCGGTGTTGATCGGTGCCTTCCCAGCCGGGACGTGGGTGGGATCCAGTTAAAGCCAATATCACACAGGAACTCCCTCACTCACCGTGTGCTGCCATGGAAGAGACGCGCGTCTCACATAGCCTCCATGTACTGTTACAACTAAAACATGCATTGTTACAAGGTAGAATTAAATATTTATGCTTTTTTTTTTCCCCTCATCTTAATATACACAGTGATTTAATGTTTTATTGGACTTGTTTGAACTGTTTTTTAAAGGAGAAGTCAATAAAAGTGAAAGAAGGAAAGATGTCTGTCTGTTTTGCCTTCGTTGCTGGTCAGACCTGTTCCTGGTTGTTTGAACTCCCTAGAGGTGGAAGTGAAATAACATCACCGATGCCTGGCAGAGAAACGCAGAACATCACAATGTAAATATTGGTGAAAGAAACTGTTATACAACTATTGTGTGGTGTTCAGAGCAAAAAACTAAATAAAATTCAAAGCATTAAACCGATGGGTTGAACTCATAATTCAATTTTGCAGGATATTGGCTAAAATTAAGCTGCTCTTTTGTATAAAATTTTGTTCAAAATTATAGATCTCAGCTATTTTACTTGGGTCATAAAATGCTCAACTGGAACAAAATGTGAAAGTTTAACTAGATTTTCAAAGACACAAGATTTTAAAAAGGGGAAACATTAATGCATGACTATAAAAGCTTTAAAATGAAAGTGTGGTGTGCATTTAAAGATGTCTCTGAATCTGCTGTGAACATCCAGAGGTTGAAGCTCAGTCTTGTGGGATTAAAGAGCATGTTGACTTTAAAATCTTTCTCGATCCTCTTGAGCTTTGGTCTAAACTTTTAACATTACAACGCTTCAATCTAATTATCTTTTGTGTTTAGGGTCAGTGTCTTGCAGGTTGAAACCCTGGCTGAAGGTTTGGTTTTCCTCCAGTATTTGGCTCCATCCAGCTCTGAGCAGCTCACTGTCCCTATGACTTTAGGGTATTGGAGCATCAATTTCATTGTGTTCCTCTGCCAGGAGACCCAATAAAATAATTTGTAAAGCTTTAAGTGTAAAACTTCTCATAAGGTGTTGTGCTTAAATTGGTCAAGTTAGGTGGAGATTATGTGGCTCAGTGCCTGTACTCTGAAGAACACCTTATTTTTTGCATTAGCTTTCAGAAATGCAAAAAAATTGAACAGTTTATATTTCCCCCTTGATTAGACGTAATGCCTGACGATTTCATAAATACCCATTGTGCAAAAGGCTGGCGTTTTCTTTTCATGTTGGTTACAAAAAAGTGAGCTATATATATATATTTTTTTGTCTAGTAGAATTAAGATTTTAAAAATCAGGTTTTGACCCTCCATTGGAACCCTTCAGAAGTCATGTACCCGTTACTAGATCTAAAAAGCTTAAGACTCGATGGAGCTCAGAAATTAACAGGTAGACTTGCTGAGATTTCATCATTTTCTGAAGACTTTGGATTAAAAGGTGTTTCGAACTGTAAAAACTACAGATTTAGAGCAAATTACATTCTCACTTCCAGTATTTGGAAGTGAGAATGTAATCAGACCCTTCGTGACCTCTTTTCTGTTAACGGCTGAAACAAACACAGTATACAAATCTCGCCAAAGTCAAGCTGTACAATTTTACTTCTTCAGTTCAACTCAGGAGACACAAAAGTCTTCGTGGGAACATTTGGACAAAAATGTGGCAACAATACAAGTACGAAAATAACGCTAGGGCTTCTAATACTTTTCGCAAATAAAAATAAGCTTCACCGTAGGAAAAGCAGGTTTTTCAGATAAAATCTAAAGGAAAGGCTCAAAGTTTACACCCAGGCCGCTGAATTACAGTGTAATAAATTTTTGTACCTCACAGTATCAGAAATGAACCAAAAGCTCTGCTAATATATTCAGCAGCAAGCAAAACGGAGCTTCTTTCTTCTGTTTTATTGCATCCAGGCAGTTCTGTTGCACACCCACTTAGGTTCGCATAGATTGCTTTATAACTTAAAACAAGTAAGGAAGATAAAATTGGTGAGGAGGAGACTAAACCTCACGGCTGTCGGGATTCCTCCTCCAAGATCTGTCTTCTGCATTTCTCTCTCAGTTTATCAACAGTTGTCATCGACAGGGTCCCAGGTTCTGTGAATATTTTCTGTAGGAAAAAAAGAAAACATCAGAAAAAAAAACATGTTCTTTGTTAGAATAATGCACGTACATAGATAAACTAGTTGGACTGACTGATGTTGAGCTTGTGCCCTTCACCTGCATGAAGGTGTGGCAGTCGAGCGTGAAAGACCCACACGTCATCTGCTTGAAGCACTCGCACACGTCGGGCAGCGAGCGCGCTCTCAGCAGCTCCGCCTGGTGGTGGAGGATCAGAGTCAGAGCAACTCTGAAGAGAACCTTGGAGCCCTCGTAGAAAAGGCAATCCCAGATCCTCAGGACCGTCTGGAAGAGAGAGAGGAACGCGGAGGATAGTTGATATTTGGTCCTAACGTTGATTCTGGGGCCAGCCCAGTAAGTTTTTCCTTACCTCTATGGGGAGGATGTCGATGTAGAGGCAGATGAACCAGCGCGACACCACCAGTGTCCATATGCCGGGATACTGGGCCATGAGCTGTCCCGCCGCGGGGGCTTTGGTCTTCACCAGCTCCCCGAGAACCTCCTGGTCCGTCTTCAACCCCAGCATGGCCGGGCTGTAGTAGTCTGAGGAGCACATTTTGATTTCCGTTTATTTTTTTTTTTTTTTTTTTTAGTTTTACGTCTACAAACAGGTGACAGAAACCTCGCAGTTCAAGTCACGTTCTCACTATAAGCAGACCGCAGTGTGCTAAATGAAGCAGCTCTAGGTGCCGTTGACATAAACGCACTGAACATGTTTCACTAGCTCGCTTGATATCGACATCGACAGCATACCAGGGGAAATAATCTCACGCCAAACTGCGAAGCGCGGAGGTGGGAGCGTCACGGTTTGTCCGTACAATCCACCATGAATTCAAACCAATCAGGCGGATGTGCACAGCTGTTTGCGTTCATCCGCCTGACCGGATCTTTCTTTGTCAAAACGCGAATAGATCTACCTGGGAGTATTCTGCCCAGCAACGCGTCCATGAGCCAGAAGGACTTCTCTTCATCCTTGGTGATGATGAGGAGGTAGCCTGCGATGAAGTTCATCCCCTGGGAAAGACAAGAGCAAACTAAATGTTCAGCAGATAAATACAGAAAAAGATTAGTTGGGTGGTTTTCTGTATTAAATGTATATATGTATATTTAAAACCATATTTTAAAGGTGATCAAATAACTTAAGAACATATACAGCTCTGGAAAAAAATGAAGAGACCACTGAACCCCATTGAAAACCTCAAAGTTATTCCACCAAATATCAATTTCTGAACTCTTTCTGAGTTCAAACTTTAGTGTTAACTAAATTAATATTAATTTGTTTTCTTTGCATTATTTGAGGTCTGAAAGGTCTGAATCTTTTTTTTTTTTAGTTGTTTTGACCATTTCTCATTTTCTGCAAATAAATACTAAATTTGTGCTTGGTATTTCGGAGACGATGTCAGTAGTTCATGGAGTAAAAGAACAATCTTCTTTTTATTCAAACTTATACATATTAAAAGTAAAATCAGAGAAACTCTTAATTTTTTTCCAGAGCTGTATGTGGAGAAGTTAAGAATGCCATCGAATGCTGAAAATGTCCGAGGTTAACATTTTAATCTGTTCAGGTCAAAGAGTCAAATTTAAAAAAAAAAAAAAAAAAAAAAAAAAACTACTAAACAGCTCCTATTTAAAGTAACTGGACAATAAGCTGCTGATTTCTGCATCTTAATGAAGTCTTATTCAGGCTGATCAAACAATTAGGCCCATTGGAGAGACAAATACGCAGCAAGAAAATATCAGGTCATAAAAAAAAAAACTGAGACTCAAAGACGGAGACAGATCGCTGTCAAAATGAAGACACACCTGCATGAATGTAAATACTGAGGGTGTGCCTAAAGATGCAAATCACTGGCAGGAGTCAAGAACAAGAAAAGGAAGATCTTCAGAGAGTTATGAAACAACATTTTCCAAAGAGCGAAGGTCTTGGTAGGAAGGCATAGTTGAAAGAATACATTTTACATAATGGCTACTTCTTTAAATCCCGTTAAAATTAAGAATCCGTCTTGTAGAACGGATGTGAGAGGAGAGCGCAGCGTTTTACCCACCTGGCAGTAGCCCACGGCCTGGTTGTGGTGTCCGTATGCCAGCAGCACATTGAACAGGACCTTCTGCAGACCCTCCTCTGCTCGGCTCTTGAAGAGGATGTTGTCAGGAAAGGTCCGGTGCATGTCTGCCCACAAGGCAGAATGTCACCAGTGTTGGATTTGAGACATAAAAGTGGCTGATTTCTTTCCTTAAATGATCACTTTGAGTGTTTAAAGCAGGATGACCACACCTGTGTGAATGGTCTCCTTCAGCTTGGCGTCGTGCTCCATGGCTAAGAGAGACTGGTAGTAACCCGGCTTACTCTCCAGTTGTTCCTGAGCGCCGCTCGCTGCCATCCAGATCCTGGCTCGGTGCTCATTGGGAACCCCTTTACGCACAAATCTTTTCACTTAAAAAAAAAAAATAAATAAATAAATCCAAAAATAGATTTTCAGAGGTCACAGTGACTGGCAATAGGATTCAATCCCTTTGAACCGTTCCTCTTTATGTCATGTTACAACCACAAACTTCAATGTATTTTATCTTGATTTTATTTGACAGACCAAAACAAAAGTTACTTGGTCTGAAAAACCCTAAATAAAATCCAGTGCGATCTAATGCTTTGAAAAGGCCCTGTATTCAGAAAATAGAGTCCACCTGTGTTATTTAAATCTTAGTTGCAACGTTTCTGTGAAGGCCTCAAAGCTTTGATTTCATGAGAACATCATGAAATCAAAGAGACACAGCAGATAGATCAGAGATTAAAAGGGGGACTTCCAAATTATTTCAAAACTGCACATTTTGCCAAAACGCCTGGATACAATGGCTGACAGTGTTCTTCATTTAAATGAAGGATAAACTTAAGCATATATTTTCGGACCAGCAAAAATGACTTTAACAATAGAGCAGATCCTCTGGCCTCTTTATCATTTGGCTAAACCTTCCCAGACCTTCAGGGCCTGGGAATCTGGTTGGAGGTGACAGGAAGATAAATGGAGCAGAACATAGGAGCATCCTGGAAGAAAACCTGTTGGAGTTCATCTTCCAGCTGGGCAGTGACCCTGAACATACAGCGAGAGCTACAAAGAGACGATTTAAATCAAAAACGTGTTCCGTGTGTTAGAACGGCCCAGTCAAAGTATTGAGTTAAGTGACTAAACTCAATAGTCCCTTAACTCAAGTGTAGACTTGTGTTCTACGTCCTGCTTTGTGTTGGTTGGCCTGTCAACACCAGAGGTCTCGATTAAATGCTTTGAGGTTTGAGGCGGTGTGAGCGCTTGTGTGAGGGAATGTACGAATTGATGCCTGTACCCGTCAGGTTCTTCTCCACGTTGGGTTTGTCTTGCAGGAGCTTGGACCACCTCATCGACCTTCTGTTGAGGACAGTCACGTACTCATTCATCATCTCTTTGTAGGAATCGTAATCGTGTCGCCGTTCGAAGCCGTAGGGGTCGATCCTGCGGGGGCGAACACAATCCCTCTCTCATCAGTGCACAAAGCCGACAGAAAAAGCCCTAACCCTTGACCCCCTCCGCCTCTCTGTGTGTTCCTGCTGTACAGCTAACTCCCCTGGCTGCCTCCACTGGGTTGGGTTGCTGCAGCCAGGTGATCGAATGCCCCGCCTGGATGAATAGTGAAGTATTAAATTACGCCCGACTGGAGTCGGGAGCAGTCTGTGTTCTTTAATAAACACCAGAGCTTCTGTTTCTAATGGTGGCCTGATGGATTAAAAGAGAACAACAATGATCCGAAGAGGAAGAAGGTGATGCAAATAGGCCTGCTGCATAAGGTCACCCATGAGGAAGCAGCAGGCGCTTAGACTCTCCCCGATCTAATAGCGAGAATATATTAGAAACGTTTACCTGTCAGCGTCTTCGCAGCACGCCGGCGGCTGAGCTGCATCTCCTCTCGTTTCTCTGTCCATCGTGAGACAGCTCCGGTCATCCACTGAACATACAAACAACCTCCAACATGAAGGTTACTTCATCCCCAAGCGCCCAGAGAGCAACAAGCTGCTGTGAGGGTAAATAACAAAGCAGCCGGAGTTTTCAGTGGCTCACCTTACAGCTCGCTCTGAGAGGAGGGGCCGCACCGCAGAGGTAACATCCACACAGGTGTGCACTTTATTTGCACACAAAACAAACGGAGGGAGAGAAGCTCCTCCTGTATGTGACGATTTAATGCGAGCGGAGACGGCAGTTCAAAGTTTTACCTTTGGACATTTCTCGAGGTGATAAAAACGAGACACAGAAATCCTGGAATCCGAAGTCAGATTTAGAAAACAACAAACGTCTGAAACTTATTTCCTGCAGATTTCACACCATCGATTTAACCGTCAACAAAAATACAGCAGTTTTATTCAGACCAAAGATGTATAAAAGAAAAACAGCAATTATACCTCCTACTGCTTGTAATACAGCATATTTCTACAGTATTATTTATAATGGTAATTTATACTTATATTGATGTAGTTGCACCCATTCAACCACCAATGCTTTTAAGGTTTATAGTCAAATCTCTAAAATTATTAAACGTTTAATTGATTACATAATAGGATTATATCCAAATTCAACACAAAATTCTACTTCCAAATGCTTCTGGAGTCTGAAAATTAATCAGCGGTGAATAATCAGCACATATCTACAAATCTAGAGTGGTCTCAGTTGAACCCGAGGGGTTCGGTGGCATCGCCAATGGCAATGCTTTAAACTACATGTTGGCCAAATTAAGAAAATTATCCAAAAACTTCAATCCTCAGAAACAAATTTGCAGCAACACCTATTACAAGGAATTTTAGCGGCTGTTTTAAAAAAACATTGACATGATCTTGAACACAACCATGCGTTGTGTTTGAATCGGGGAAAAAAAGTGTCAAATTTATCAAGCTGCTGTATGAAGACAGGATGCATTTTTTTGGCCTTTCCCAGTACTGAATAACTTCCTGGCAATATTGAGAGTAAATTATTACAATGATTTGAACACTGTCCATGAGCCCCCTCATGAGGTCAAATTGAGAATAATGGCATTAATCACAACATGGGTCAGACTGCTCTGCTTTTGGAGCCACTTCAAGCATTAGAGTGACCTTCGTAGCCGCAGACAGAGAGTCTGCATAGCGTAGCATGGGACGAAGTTACATTCCTACTGAGTCACTGTGAAGACATTTGAACGGTATTGATGCTAATTCCAAAAACATATATGATGTTTTGTCATATTTTTGACTTTTCATAAAAATAATCGACAGCGTGAAACAGCTTGTTGTCTGATTACATGTACAACTGTTTCAGATATGTAGAAAATGAAACTAAACCAATATTTACTTAAAGCAGCACATCCTCACAAGTAAGTGAAGGCAAACATACAGTAAATGTGCCTGGAGTTCTGGGCAAAGATCTATTAAAATTTCTTTATAGCGTTTGACTCATTGGAGTAAAACTGTCACTTTACACTGACTTTAAAGCATAAATAGTGGTAAAATTATAAAATTGTTTGCATCCAAACAAAGAACTTGTAGGTCACTGATAAAGTTGATCAGTTCTACAATTAAAAGGTTGCTAATAACTTAAAAAAGTAGTAATTTATGATCAACTTATGATCATGTCTCATTTCTTACCTCAACAGTAAGAAAATATATGTAAAATAGATTTAAATACTGTCTATAATCAGTCTAAAAAACTAATACGAGTCCTTTAACAATCCCCAACGAGACAAAAAGAATTGCTAATGCAAAACAAAATCTGATATCTTGAATTAATTAACTAAAGGTAAATAAGTGTAATAAAGGTGGTTGGAGTAAAAATAATTAAATAAAAAATCTGAATCAATATTTTAACCCATTATTACACAAATTAATAGAGCAGCTCCTTTAAGGTAATCATAATAAAATATGGTGCCCAATATACATTTTATTTAAGAATAAAATAAAGCATCACCCAGCTC
>NW_015113346.1:191536-215421 GCF_001443285.1 Poecilia latipinna
ATAATAATAATAATAATAATAATAATAATACTAATAATAATTTTTAAAAAATTAAATACTTTTCACAACTGCATCACCATATTTCTGCTTTATACTTTGCTGCACAGCTGTATTCTGGGACATTTCCATGATCAGTCTCCTCAAACAAATAAGCTAAATACATCTAGGATTATGGAAAAACTCATGCTTTATACTTCTCTCTCAGATGAGCGATATACTTAGGCTACAAAAACGATGCATCGACAACACAGTCTGATGTTCACTACCTGCAGTAACACTGAAACAGATTGGGTGGGACAGGTACAGAAATATCAGACAGGCATTTACTCTTAAGGCTTACTCTGTTGTCCTGTCGTCGCTTTCTCAACTTCTGAAGAAAAAAAAAAACAACTTCTCGCTGCCAAAACACACAGATTTATGCCATGCAATCCTACAGGTTGAGTGTTTCTTAACTGTAAAGTTTGAAAATTAGGTTTTAGAGTGACACAAATACTGCCGAGGGGGGTCGTCTGTTAAAAATAATCATAAAGAAAGATTTCTTTTCTAGACTGATTTCAGTTTTTCTCAAAGAAACAGTGGGAAAATTCGACTACATTATATTTACAACTAGGCATGGGCCAGTGTGGGATTCTCACAGTATTATATACTGCTCAAAAAAATAAAGGGAACATTTCACTTTAATTTTGTGTGTGGCTCCAAATCCAGGCCTCCATTGGTTAATAAATTTGATTTCCATTGATGATTTTTGTGTGATTTTGTTGTCAGCACATTCAACTTTGTACAGAACAAAGTATTCAATGAGAATATTTCATTCATTCAGATCTAGGATGTGTTATTTGAGTGTTCCCTTTATTTTTTTTGAGCAGTGTATTTTTATTGAGTGAAGTCGTAACGGTGTTAGCACAAATTTAAAACTAAAATTTTGAAATGGTTTAACTTGCTTTTATTCCAAACAATCCCTGCAATGTTTGCCAGTTGTATTTTTAAAACATTTTTATGTCAGCATGAATAAAATGTAGTTTAATTTTTTTAGCCGACTGACCAGCAGTGCTCAGTAACAGACTTGGGAGGGACAAGGCGGCTTTACTTTACACCAAATGTTTTTTGCAACCCAAACTTTTGCCATACAAATTAGTATTTTTCTGTAAGATAAAAAAAAAAAAAAAAAAAAAATTTTTTTTCACCCATCTACCCAGCAGTGTGCAGTAACATTGTGGAGTGACGAGCATGGCCAACGACTGCATTACTCTACATTTTTCAAGACCAGAAATATTTGCAGATGGTCAAATCATGCTTTTTGTAAAGCATGAGAAAAATGCAGCAGCCTTTTTTTTTAGCAGCAAGATGACACACAATTTGCCCAGAAAAAGGTGGGGGAGGGGCTGCACTGCAATATGAGAGCTGTATATATATATATATATATATATATATATATATATATATATTTGTACAAATACTTCAAAACAGTAGAATTTGTCTTTAGCATTAGAAATAAGGAGCAGATTTGTTTTTCTTTTTTAGCCAGTTGCTAAGTAGTGTTCAGCAACAGGTGGGAGAGGGGCCGGTCTGCATTAATCTGTGTTGAACACACCTGGAGAGAACTCCTCACTTGGGCACTTTTTCTGGCACCTCAAATGTCTTTAAATAATAATAATAAATAAATTCCAGACAAAGTTTTGAACCCGAAACGTTTCAGAACCTTCGTTACGCCTCGACAGCCGGCCCATGCCTACGTACAACCACTCAGGACCGAAATTATCCAGACAAATGAGCGAGTATCAGTTATCTAAATCAAAGCACTGCCTTTACTTTAGTGAAACTTTATTTCTGAAACCAGCCCGAGGTGACGTAAAATGATTTTAGAACATGCTTTCAATGAGCTCACAACTCCATGACTGGACGTCCACCGAACAACTAAACCAACAGCATTATTATCCATAATATTGAGGCATCACCGTTTAGAGATCTGAGCATTTTACTGTACATAAAACAATCATCTTTTTGCATTTTATAAATTGAACATAATTATATTATTCTTCTTATAGCTCTCTTTGTCATCTGTCCCATTAGATACAGTATGTACAGTTAAAAACTGCAACAGTTCTGTTGGTGCTGGTGTCGCGAGCACTCTGTCCCAAAGCTGGAGTTAAGACATGGGATGTTTGCACAGTCACGCAGAGCTTCATATACCAAAACAAAGATGACCTGGAAGAATCTTAAAACACACAGCTCTCTTCTGTCCTGTCCGTTTAAAGAACGCATGGCGGGTGAACCTCGTGTCGGTGCCGTGTCCTCGTCGGCCCAGTGGTGAGGCTGTGGCGCTCCTCCCGGAGCAGAGCGCAGGGGGCCCTCCGGGACGCTGAGACACTGGCGATGTCCGTACGGCGCCTCCGTCTCAAGGAGACCGAAAATGTGGCCAGTTTGTTTCTCAACTCGGCTCCCTGAAAGACGGTTTCAAGTGCTTCTGTTTTCTCTTCTGAAGTCTACAGGGTTTTTTTTTCCACTTTTTTTTTGTACAGAGTCTTAAAAAAAACAATGATGTCGCTGTGAAAGAAACAATGTTCTGGCTTTCCAGAGTCGGGATCGGATTTAGAGAGTTTTACGTTTGGATCCTGTAACAATTGGTCGAGCGAATTCCACAAAATCATCTATAAGGACGGGCCACGCACCTTCGGAGAGAGCAGAGATACACCGCTGGTTAACTCGTGATGGAGCAGAGACAAAGAGACGCTTTGTGTGTATTTTGTTACTGCAGACTCACCTTCCTCGTCATAGTTAGACATGTCATCTGCAATCATGTTACCAAAGTCCAACAATAAGTTCCACGTGTCCTTTGGGATGGATCGTTTATGATGTTCCTGTAACGGACAAGAGCTGATGAAAACACCTCGTTTTCCCCTCGTCTTTAAAACAAATACATCGTCATATCACAACAGAGCACACTTCTTGGAAGCAGCATAATACTGAAGGACCAACTTGTCGAATTAAATCCAACAAATGTTTTATTCCAGTCCACCCGGTTTATCTCTCTGGTTCCAAAAGTGGGACATTTAAAGCAAAATTAGAACTTTTTCCAGCGTCTGGTGCTTTTGTGTAGCACTTTAACTTTGTATAATGCTATGCATAAATAATAATAATATATTGGTTTCACTTTTCGTTTCTGTTATAAGTTTCAATATTAGCAATCACCAACTGATTCCAAAGTTCAGATTAAAGATCTTCTTGAGTTAACATGTCAGATTTCTAGATTTTTAGTTAGCATTGCTTTAAATAAACATATAACTTTATATATATATATATATATATATATATATATATATATATATATATATATATGACCAGCGGGGCTGTCAGGACACCATGTAAGGTAATAACTTCCTGTGTAACAGCACATTAGTACAGCGTCCGTCTGGCATCCTGCATTTTTCTCTGAACTTTTCCCACTAAGTAAAGGCGCTCATGTCTACCAGCCTACAGTTAATTATGGGGCTTTTCAATCCTTCTCAAATACCTAAACACAATGGTTCTCCAGGAATTTTAAGTTGCTCTTCTCCTCATCAGCCTTAGCTTAATGTTTTGAGAAATTTTCGACAAAAAAATAAAGATACTGAAATTATTTAAAATCTTCATAAAGTTTAAACCCTAAACGTGTCAAAAACGATGAAAGTTAAATCTCTACATGAAAGGTTTTGAACAAAAAAACAAACAAAAACAGATTTATGAAATATTATCCATATTTCATCTGTTCCTTTTTTCTTTTCTTTTTTTTTTTTTTTTACATGTGCTCGCTGAGATCCAAAGGTTTCCGGCACAAATTCACCTACTGCCGAGGAGAACGAAAGTCCTGATGAGGTGAAGACTGCAGTAGTCGGAGTTATATATTCTCCGATGAACTGCCTGGACTACAACAAATGTTATTTAAGTAAGGTGTATCCTGGCTCTCTTTGTCTGCAGTACACTTGGTGTTGGCAGGTAAAGCAGTAATAAGGTTATAAGTTGGCTACAATGCTTTCAGTAAACCTTCTTAAGATGGAGTTTTTCCAGTAGCTGGATAGACGACCGATTATCTGCATCTGGGTTTGCTTCACCACATTGCCACTTCCTTTTCTTCTAAAACGCTTTCCCATGAAGTTGTTGGAATAAACAAATACTTAATGGGAAGAAGATTGCAGGCTCGCCTACTCTGGACAAACGATATTGTCATAAGATGCTGCATACTTGAAATGTGCACACTACTAGCACTGGGTTAATGCACAAGTTTTATTTTGTTTCCTTCAAATATGTATTTCAGCTGAAGTGTGCTTATTACTTATAGAATAAGCTTCAAAAATATGTATTACGCGTTATCTTTAACAGGTCTGAGAGTCACTGTGTATTATAGCCATGCATAGTGTGAATGTATGGTATTTTAAAGATTATATCCTATTGGATGCTACATCCAAACAACCATTTGTAGGTTTGATTTACTGATAGACAATAATTTTGGCTCAATGTATCTGGCAGCTCTAATTTTCACAGTAAAAAAAAAAAAAAAAAAGCAGGTGAGATTCCTCAGCAGCTGTTATAATGTTGGCTTTTACACCCCTGTGTAGAACACAGGTGTTCATAGTAGGGTCCAAGCATTTTAAGCAGGTCCCTGACTACAAAAATGAAATACATGAGGACAAAACTACAACTTTTCAATTAAAATCTACTTTAAAAATGTTAGATACAACGTAAAGTGATCATGTTTACCAAACTTTCTGGTTTCCTTCTATTTTCATGGTAAACAGGACCACATCTTCTCACTAAATTATACTCTAAAGTACACCTGTGTGCATCCAAATCAGCTTTTAATTGCTTTATTAAAACTTGGCTAAATTCAGCAGGTGTTTTCAAATGAACACTGACCAAGATCCTGGTTTTATTGCTGAGATTAGACTAAATGTCTTTTTCGGTTTTCTTCATTTGAGCTCAAAATGACGTTTTGGACCCACAATCCAATTCACACAAAAAAAATCTGATTAGTTTATTACTTTTAATTAAAATGGGCCATTCTTAGTTTATTGTTGAGTATATAAAAAGACTAAAAATGAGAACATTTCTGGTGATTTTAGGTTTTAAGAATGTCTTTTTTTTTTTTTTAGCATGCAAGCACTTTTGAGCTTATGATTTTGGCCCATGTGACAAAACGTTTGGACACCCCTTGCTTAAGATGTCTGGACTGAACCACAACCCCACAGATTGACCCTCTAATGACGGATTGTGTCCAGTTTCTTAACTTTCAAATTAAAGCTGAACTCAACCCATTAAGTAATTTCAGTTCAGTAATGTAATGCACAAATGCTAGAGACTGCACAGGCTTTCAAATCGGGTTATTGTAGGGCATGAATGATGGGATATGAATTACTGGCACCATTTTCACTCACCAAAAGAAATCTATTCCAAAGATCAAGGAACTTAAATCGTCCTGACAGAACCAGGTTCCAGTAGGCTACGGCCATCTCCAAATCTGCAACAAGAGGAACGGCTCAGATTTTTAATCTGCTCAAAACGAGACCTCATCTCAGCTGACATCCGTGCCATTAAACCTACCGAGACCTTTCTGTCCAGGATTTTTGGCAAAGTTAAAAGTGAACTGGTAGAAGTCTTTGAACTTCCCGCTGTCTTTTAGCTCCTGCTCTAATCTTGGCAAAAGGGCTTTCAGTTTTTCTGGACTGTCGCACCTAAAACAAAAACAAAAAAAAAAACAAAAAACAGTGCAGTTATGTCAAAAAATAATGATAGGCTGGCATAACCCAGCCAGCCTTGACAGGACTGCCTGGATGCTGAAGACGAACTGGCCGACAGACTCGGAGACACGAGCCTTAAAAGTCAAAACATTGCAACTTTCTCATTATCACACGAAGACACAGAATACCCGGGCCGTGGGAGGATCTATATTTAGCCGGCCTTCCCTCCCTTGGAGCTACAGCAGGAGAACCACCAGGAGATGAAACTAGGAGTGCACAAAGCAGGCTGCTGATAAAAAAACAACAACAAAAAACACTCACCCCAGTTCCGTCATTCCATCCATGAACTCCTTCTTGGTGAATTCGCACTGAGTGGCGGCGTGAAACTTCCACGCAACGACCAGCACGGTGATGCTGGCCGGGTCCAACGAGAGGTCGTCACAAAACTGCTGGATCCCGTCAATGCCGATCTTATTTTCATCCTGGGGATCTACCGAGAACAAAGAGTCGGGTTACTTTTCTCCGTTTTGGAGAAAACAAAAGCACAACTATGTGAAGCTTTCTACATCAACATGAGATAGCGATGCAGAGATTTGCAAAAAGCTTTGCTTTGTTGCGGCACAGCCGACACCTCCGACCAACACAACGTAGCGACATCAATACGCAGTGGGACGTGAGACATAGACGATGTGGAAACTTTTCAACAAATAGAAATCCGAAGTTTGGCTGGAATTTGCGTTCAGCCCCAAAACGCCTTTAGCTGCAATAACAGCTAAATGATTCCAATTTACGCAACTAGGAATAAGACATTTTTGTAAAATCACTCAGTAGGCTTAGTCAGACTGCAGGATAACCACGTCAATGCTCGATTCTTGCAGCTGGTTTGGACTTTGACTGGGTCATTCTAACACATGAATATGCTTTGACCTATAACAGAGCTGCACAACATATCAAATTGCAACTTTGCTTTCCAATAATACACTTGGCCAGTAGGATGGACTTGTCTTTTATGCCTACAACGGATATAGATTAGCATACCCCAAATCTGAAAGCTCAGATAGAAGGGGGTGGGACATTATGGTGATGGAAAAATAAACTTTTCTTCATTCCAATATTAAACAAGTGGCTTATGGTAGAGGGGTCTTCTTGTAACCTTCTGAGGACCACTCTTCAATAGAGGCCAGATTCATGGAGTACGCGACTAATATTTGTTCGGGTTCTCCCACCTGAGCCGTGGATACCTGCAGCTCATCCAGAGTCAACGTAGGAATCTTGGATTTTTCTGTCATTAACGGCAAGTTGCCGTCCTACCAAGAGGACATGCCTCGGTAGCTTGACATTTACAACCAACGCCTACTTTAAACTTCTCCTAAACGCTATCTGTGACCCGCCTGCTGTGTTCCTGGGTCTTCATTAAGCTGTTTGTAAACTAATTTTCTCGAACAAACCTCTAAAGTCTTCACAGAACAGCTGGAGCGACACCGAGGTTATAATAAATGACCTCTGACGGTAAAAACAGTAATGAAAGTTGATTGCAAATACAAACCACAATTCACTGAACATCTACTGCTTTTTTTTCTCTACTACATAATTATTCCCTCCTTTGTGTTGGTCCATCACATAATAACATACGCTGACTGTTTGTGGTTATAACAGAAAAGTTTAATGGGTATAAATACTTTTAAAGAACTGCGGTAACAGCATGCAGAGCAGGATGCGAGTTATCGAGCCTTACCTTTGTAACGATTGTAGAGCTGTTCCAGCTTTTTCCGGTCCACCGAGGTTTTCATGGATTCCTTACAGTAAAGCTCTGGATTCTGAAAATAGTTGTCCGTCGCAACTTCTAGTTTCCAGTCATTTTGCGTGAGGCAGTACACGGCCGTCTTCTCCCCAGCCTGTGTGAAGGACATGAACTGCCGTACCTTGTCCCTCTGTGAAGACTTCAGCTTATGCTGCGCACACACGGGACAGGGGTGGTCAGAGACAAGCGGCATCAGACCGGGCAAAGCAAAAACCAGCGCACAGACACAGAGAGACACAAGAATGAAAACAAACAGCGAGACGCAAACATTAAAACACATCCAGGAGGCAAGAAATCGCTCAGAAACCTATACAGTAACCCCGACAAACAGGCGTTTAACAGGATGGCAATTATACGCTGTGTGAGAGCAACACGGGCTCTTCTGAAGAGGGATGTTGTGGACACTCAGAGCACATGCTGTACCCCTGAGGGCCCCGCAGATAACTACAGTCACAGACGTAACATGAGGATGGAAATAAGATGCCATCGCGAGGAGCCAGAGGTGCAACAAGTCTGGAGTGTAACGCAAGCGCTGTGCCGAAAATACTGAGAAATATAAAAATAAATAATTAAATCAAAACAGGCAGGGAGCGCAGATTGCAGGAGAGACTTTAACTTTCGGTCAGCTCCAACCAATCATATGAGTAAAGAATACTGAAACATAAAAGTGATACAATGTTAGTTCATAGGCATCTATGAGGCCCAGAAGCTTTCATAATAACTTAAGCAAAGCTGCACATGACTATCTTGTTTCCAAACTCTATGGTTCAAAACCAAGTGAAAACTTTTAGCATACCGTAGCCGGTTTAAAGTCCTTCTACTGGGATATTAAGGTGCTGGAGAAAAGACCGGTTAGACACCAATGTTCTTCAGCTGTATGGACTATAGTATACAGTAAAAAGCATTGCCTTTTGTCCACCTGTTGCTGTGCAATGTTTGACAGCTGGCGGAAGAAAAGACAACTACATTTTTCTCATGCAGAAAAACCCAAATTGGCTGTCACTCTTATAAAACACACAGTTTGAAAGCTATTAGCTGGAAAGCTGCTTTAGATACAAGCCGTTAGCCCATTTTTGGTAAAAAAAAAAAAAAAAAAATCTTTAGGCTGATACCTTGTTTTTTTGTTTGTTTGTTTTTACATAAGGTTACAATATGGTAACAACAGTCCCAGTTCATGGTTTCCAATGAACTGAATTGTAGATTAAATCAGCTATAGTGCTACTGCTCATTTAGGAAATTTATCAAACTTAGTTTGGGAGCTTGGATGTGCAGATTATCTCTTATGTTTTCATTTCAGATGACAGATAAGCAAATGCGTCTGGGCTTTGAACCCAAGGGCTGAACACAACTATGCATTTGTAGAAATATCCGCAGGGTGCATAAAATTGTACTATGCATTTTCCCTCCCTTCTAATATTTCTAACTTTACATCATAAAGCAAACTAAGCAAAGTGGTCAAACTGAAGGGAAAGATGTCGACCAGCTGCATCATCTGGACACTTCTCTGCAGAGCAGTATTTCCTGGAAGCGAATACTAAAGGTTGAGTTCAACGAGCTGCTATTGACCCGCCTGACATTTTAACTGATTTCTGTCATTAATCACGCGTGGATTGAGATGAATGTTCGTTTGCCTTTAGAGACGAACCTGGTCATCGTTGGGAAACATTTGGGTTAGCTTTGTCTACATCCCAGCTAGTAACTTGCACTGGCTAACGCTAGCTGAGTTAGCCAGAATGTATTGACAGCAATCATGAGGATATATCCTCCGCACAAAAGTGTCAGTGCTGTTATGAACAGGCAGAGATTTTAGTGAAACGACCCCGTCCGTGTTTGAGGTCCAGCGGTTGACCTGCTTACAGCCGAAGTTACCAGACTGCCAAAAAGGGACGTGTGGCTAATGCTGCTAGCTGCTCTCAAAATATCAACTGACCTTCCCTGAAACAGCAGCGAAAACAATTAACTGAGCACTGTGAGGCTCACAAAACGCGACACATAATGCGCTTCGACATTATTCCATCAGTCTTGATAGATAAGCCTTCATGGCACAAAAGCCAGTGCCTGGGTTTGTGTTTATTTTGGTTACCTACCATTTTTACACCCGCTGTTTGACCAGTTTAGTAGCCCGTCTGTTGCTCCATGTGCGCATGCGCGAAGGAAGTAGCTGAGCAGAAAGCAGAGGTTTGCAGCATATGTTCTTGTGTAAGTTTCTTTATTTCGGGGACCAATTGAGGATCCTTTCAGATCTAAACTGAAAGGAAAAATAAAGCAGCTTGCGTGACAATTAACAAAAATATTCTAATATTTCTAATTCATTATTTACTGTAGTGTAAAACACAACTTACATAAAGAAACAAGCTTACCCTGACACCCTTCCACCCGCTTATCTTTGCAGGGTCATGGGGGACTAATGCCTATCTGCAGCAGTCATTGGGGAGAGGTGGGGTTCAGGGACACAGTCCATCATAGGGCAGTGGTTGTTTTTATTAAAAATTATTTAAGTATGTCTGTGTAAATTCAGATGTACCCAGTTTGACAGTTTAACTCTTTCTCTGCATATAGCCTCTTTAAAGGAATGGATAATGGATAAGGACTGTATTTGTACAACTAATCTTATTCGTTATGATGACCCCAGTTGATCCACTCATATACAATCATACTGGCATGTATGAGTGAGCTGCATGCTGGAACAGTTGTTAGCACTGTTGGGACACTGTTGGGTGTTATGCATTACTAACCTACCCTTATTAAATGGGTCTGTTGATGTCATGATTAAGCCATTAATTTAAAATATCCACACTAGATCAAAACACCTTGATAAAACACATAGCTATCGTGTGAGCATTTACACAGTATTGAGTTATTTGACTCCTTTCATCAAGGTTTCAGTGACTGAAACAACCCTGATGAAAGTCATAGATGAAAGTCACTATTGATGCTTTCCTGGCCTCAAAAGACTTGCCTTTGTACTTGTTCTGTAAAACCTCAATTCTGTGTACAAAACAGCTGATCACAGTTTTCTCCTCGAACAGGGGTGTCCAAAGTCAGTCCTCAAGGGCTGGCATCCTCCACGTTTTGACCTTTTCAGCATGTCAATGTTCTTCTTAGGGCATCTAAGGAGCCATCATTGGATCCAGGTTCGTTAAACTAGGACTTTGGACACCACTGTCCTAGAAGGAAAGGGGGATCAAGGAAATACACTAGTCTTATTTAGATCACATTTGTCTCACAGATTCCAGTTTGTTCGTGTTAATAATAAACCTTCACAAACTAAGGGTTCAAAGTTTGAGCCAATTATGCTACGCACACACACACGCACACATACACAATTAGGATAAAACAGACACACATAAATGCTTTTGCTTAGGAAAATTATCAGACCACATCATGGAATGACATTCCGGTGTATTGCTGAGAATACTAGGCTTTGTTTCTCTACAAAGCCAGCTAGACTACAAACAGACATGCAAAGCCCCACCATCTTAAAGCCATAGAAGACTAGAGAACTTTTAAATGCTATGCTTTTAAAGTCAGACGAGACAGAGGATGTCATTTTTCAACCAGTACATCAAGGACAAAAAACCCAAAATGATTAGATATGTTTCTGTTCAGGAACATATCTATTATGGACAGATGGATCATGTGATGGATCATGTGATGGATCACTGTTCAATCCATCGTCTGAAAATGGAAAGCGTCAACAACTTAGATGGAACAATGTAATGGTATGACAACTAGAAATAGTTTTCTCCAGAAATGGAAGAGTGGCGAGAAGGAAGCCAAAATTTGAAAGAAACCCATCAAACGTCCCGTATGGATTTTCACAAGTCATGTAAGGAGACGCAGAAAACATGTGGGAGGATTTTTTTTTTTCTGATGCTAAATTATGCTCTCAAAAGATGCAAGTACTACTAATTCCAAAGAAAAAAAGTCAGTTGAACATTATTTATGCATAATTTATACTCTATAATCAGTGGAAACTTACTATTGGAACAAGGAACAAACCCTTCTTTAAAAGTATTTTTATGCATGTTCCCTCTGTTTTCTTGTTTTTATTGATCAACCACCACACATGGCCTCACCTTGTCAAAAATGCATCTTTATTATTTCCAAAAGCATTAACACAAAGAGCATGCACACTAAACACAGTTTGTACCTGAATTTGATCATTTATTGCACAAGGTTGGCTGGTTAACATGTGACGAGTCCTCAAGGACAGACTCTACACTCCTGCAGAAACACTCATAATCATCTAAAAATTACGGTATTCCTGCTCAACCACAGTTTTTACTTCAATAATTTGAAAGAAACAAAACAGAAATATGTGAACCAAAAATAGATCTAGAAACCAAAGCTAAGAACATGAGTTTCCTCCAAAGCTTTTATTTTAGTGCGTGGCTTACAATTTATTTTGAATCAATATGTCAAACTGATATAATCACTGTGAATTAAAAAAAGATACAAAATAGCTTTTTTCTTGTTTTGAGTTTTTTTTTTTTTTTTTCAAAATGGGTGGCATAATATTATATTATGACCTTTTTTAAAATGTGGGTTTCACTAATATATTTTTTCCTTATAGTTAATATTTATCCTGAAGAAGGCATTGGGAGACTAAAATTTTGTCTCCCAATGAGTCCATGTTATTATGGATAAAAAAGTTACAGAGTACAGCTAATTTTTCAAGCAGCCTAAAATATGACTTTGAGCTGAGCTGACAGGAGGCGCCGCTCGGTTTTATCTCATGCAAAAATGAATCCACCCTGCCATAAATGTTATGAAAACACCACACAGCAGTGTCACTGATACTGTATCTGTGGACATCAGCTTCCCTTTTGCCATCGCTGTCATTTTATAGTGAAAGGAGTGTAAAATAGACAAAGTCATGGACTGTAGTGATATTTTGTTTACAGTATCCATGTCCCTTACAAGCATTGTAGCTTTCAAAGGCTTTGAAAGCTACAATTACACTTTAATTATACTTTTTATATAAATTTCTGCTGGCTTTGTCAGTAAAAAATAAGCTATGTTGACTGAGTTTTGTTTAGGTGAAATTGAGGATAACGATATTTGTGTAGCCAGCGTTATGAAAAGAATTGTTTTTTGTTTTTGATATTGCTTATTTTGAGCTTATGAAACCTGAATTTACTGGCATAACTCACAAACAACAACCCCCCAGGGTCCAAGCACAGACCCCCGCAGAAACGCTTCATTAAACAAAAACACTACACAAAAGCCACACAGCAGTTGCTCTAAACAATGCAAACTTCATACTTGTTTAAGTTATTGCTAAAATATACAACAAAAATAATACAAAACAAAACAAAATGAAATGAAATGAAATAAAAAGAAAATATGATTTTGATCAATTTTTAAAAAGGTTATTTTGGAGCAAACCTCACTAGTATTAGTTGGTGGTGACTTCTATTGTTTTGGGATGAAATAGCAAAAATTGAGTTTCATGTTCCTCTGCAGCTCTTGTAAAGAACATTTATTAAAATGGCATTAAATGACTGTCATGCTTTAGAGCAGGGGTCCACAATCTGTGGCTCCAGAGCTACATGTGGCTCTTGAGATTCTTAAGTGTAGCTATTAATAAATTGACTAATAATGCAATAAAATGAGCAATGTTGCACATGGTGAAATGGTAAATGGACTGAATGTACGCACAACTTTAGTCATTCCGACATCTAATTTGTATTTGCAAATAAGCAAATAAGAGAAATATGTTTCGTTCTTTTTATTGCACCTTTCAGTCTGCCTGTTAAAACAGGTTAAACTTTATGCATCGTATAGATTTAAATGCATGCAGACAATAAAGTACAATTAAACAAAACTGCTTTAAAAAAAACTGACTGTGACAAAGCTAAAGGGTCACACTGTGTTTAGATGTAAGTTGTATCAACAACCTTATGATTTCTGTTTTTGTTCAGAGTTACAACCAGACTTTCTGTTCACATTTCTGTGAAAGATTAATAGAGTAGCACATCCTCATAGAGTGAGATTTCAGTTTTTAATCATCTGAAATCTCTGTTTACTTTAAAACTTGTTAATGAAGTCATTTACAAAAAACAAACAAACAAACAAACAAACTCCCAAGAGAGGTCAACTATTTAGTTCAAATCCACCAATGTGTAATTTAGTCATGGGATAAATCCAGCTGTTCTGTGACGATTAGAACAGAGAACATCAGCAAACAAACAGACCAAGAAACACAGCAGACAGACTAGGGATAAAGTTTGAGAGAATTTTAACCAAGGTCAGGATATAAAACAATACTAAAATCTTTAGAAATCTTGCAACACACTACTCAACAGTATAGAAAGAATATTTTGTTCAGAATGGACAGAGAAACTGGTCAGAGAAGATGAACGAGTTACATATAGGGCAATTCAGACAGAAAACCTGCTACAGACCTGCTAATTATAAGTTAATTAGCTGATTAGGGTGCCACATTATATGTTTCCAATATTTCATGTTTTCCCAATATTCAAATTTTTTAGAGACTGAATTATTTTGGGTTTATATTTCTAATTATTTTGACGTAAATGTACAAATAATTGTCAAAATTACAAGAAATGCTTAAGTTATATAACACACAAGTCATCTATCTATCTATCTATCTATCTATCTATCTATCTATCTATCTATCTATCTATCTATCTATCTATCTATCTATCTATCTATCCAAAGATAAGAAAAATGTCCTCTTCTCTTATGTTTTAACTAGAAACTTGATCTAAATGTACATGTGATTGCCTCTAAAGCGATCAGTACATTCACTTGAAGGTTTGTTTTGAAGCAGGAAACACGACAAGCAAAGTGCGGGAAAATGAACAGCACTGTCCCACTCCTGTGCAGCAGATGGCGGCACACGCACCTCTAACAATGGCTACTCTCCACCAATCCCACGAGATGTAGCGTGTGGGCACGGACTTCTGTACTGTTTTGCTTTCGTCTCCTCCACGCTGGCCAATCAGAGCAGGCCGAGGCGAGACACCGCCAAGATCAGATTGTGAGAGGCGCTGCTGTGAGCTGGGCTAGTAACTGAGTGCATTTGCTAACTTGGGAAGTGAACCGGTAAGATCCGTTTACTGACTTGTTGGGCGATACTGGCCTTCCGCGGCACAAAGCTCATGCAATTACGCATTAACCGATTGAATGTTTTAAATTTGCATTAAAAACACAGACTCGCAGCTTACAGCGTGAACTTTGAGCTAACTGTAGCACGGATCTGGATGACAGCTGGAAGTTAGCTTGTCCGCTAGCAGCTGGGCTAACAAAGCAGCGGAAATTACAGTTTCTCAACTGAGTTAGCACCTAGCTAAAATAACCAGCTGGTAATTAACAAACAACTAGTTATTGATCTACTTTATGCAGTTATCTGTTGTTGTTTTTATTAGAGTCTTCGGCTTCTTTAGCAATAATGTAAATAATTGTGCTTATGTGAAAATAAAAATATTACATTTTAGGGAATATGTGATGTCTTTGCAAAGTTTTGAATTTCCTATTTTAAAATGAAAGTGTTTATAATGTTGAAGCCTTCGCGTTGTTTTTGTAGTTCAGGCAGTCATTACAAGAGCTATAACCTTATTTCGTAATTTTAAACAAAGAAATTGTGCTTTGAAAATTTTGCGAAGAAACTATTTGTTTTTAAAAATGCACAGTCTGTAAGGCTAATCCAGTATTATCAATTAGTTTTGTTTTTGAGGCATTGGGAGGTAACGCTCACACTTAGACGTCAATAACAGATTATATTAGCAATCTAAAAACAAATGTATACTTAAGAGTAATATATATTTTGTAAGTTTTGTTCGCTCTTTCAATTTTGATATTTTTTATTTGCCTTAACCTGAATAAGTTTGTTAGACTGAGGCCGCTGAATTCACCTTCAACCCTTATAAATCCTTCTTGATGAACTAGGATGGCTTACTCATTTTTTAATATAGCAGCAGTCCAGAGGGAAAAGAGTTCAAAAGTCTGGGTTAGTCGCTCATTATTTTTGTTACTTATGAATAAAAGCAGAATCTTCGGTAGTTAGTCAGCACCGATTGAAAACTACCAGCTGCCATACTTGACCAACAGGCAAATCCTGGCATCCCTTACTGAATTAGCGCCCCCCTAAAAAAGCGTATAATGTAAAATAAACCCTCTGGGTAAATACTGTATTATCTGTGAAATATATATCTCTTCGATTTATTTATAAAACGGATTAAGTATATCGACATTGCCTAGTTTGTTTCCTGTTTAGATGGGATTTAGACCTCCTCTTCCTCCATTCTCAAATGCCAACAACAACAGCCGTCGAAGAGACAAGAGAGTGCACTCGTAAGTGCACAGATTCACCACTTTAACTCTATTTAACGTGGTGAATGTCCATTTATTTTTCACAGTGGCAGCTCTTGTTCGGACGAGGCTGTATTGTGCAGCAGGGGAGCGGGGTTCTCTGAATTTGTTGTGAATCGGCTCAAAGCGTGCAGGAGCTAACTAGTAGCAAGGCTAGCAGCAGCGAGCTGAACCTGAAGCTCGCTGTTAGCAGCCGACGGTTAGCTAGCTGCAGTCAACAAAAGATTTCTACATTGCTGTCAACATATGATGTGAAGGCTGCTGCTGTGGCGTGAAGCCCCGCTGTCTGTGGCTGTGGCCTGTCGGTGAAGCCACATCGGTAGTTTTGCGGTGTTGTGATAAAGTTAGCGTGCTTTCGTGACCTGTAGCAGAAGTTGGACGATGCCTCTCCTCCGGACGTGCTCGGTACCTGAAGTAGGCCTTGTGCACTCTTAGCGTAGTAAAAGTTCAGAGCATCTAGGGATGGTCTAATGTGCTTTTCCACATGGACAATGTATTCAGATGTGTCTCTCAAAGGCTCTCGGGGTTAAAAGTAAAGAAGATTGATCACATCTTGCGTATGTTTGCCAATATGAAAGAGAAATTGGAGCTAACCATAGAGATGTAGTTAGCTTTCTATAGTGTGCTTCCCAGTCAGCAAATTGAACTGGGCCTTAGTTCACAAATAAGTTCAAATGATCCTTTGAAAACATGCGAATCTACATCTGACCTGGGCTTAATTATTGAAATATATTATTATTGAGTAAAACTAGAAATGTTCCAGTCATTGTAATAATTTATTCTTTTCATTTTGCAGGTATCTGAAGATTGAGTGATATAAAGCATTTTCTTTTTATCCTGACGCAGAACTCCTTTTGGTCCTTTGGGATCATGGCTAAAGATGTAAGTATATGTGTACGCCATTTAAAGATATATATATCTATATATCTATATATATATCTATATATATATATATATATATATATATATATATTAGTTTAAATTCTGTTTCTTGAGAACAGAGTTATGCATTTACATCAGTTTTGAGTTGGGGCTAATCTGACCCTATGTCGGCACCAGACCTGAGTCTGATTTAGTTCTTGGACTGGATATCAGGCTGAGGCCACCAATGCAGATGACATGGTCCGGTGTTATGTTGGTCATATTTTGATGTGATTTTACTGATTATTCATATTGTATTCATTTTCTGCTAGAATTTAAACTACTTCATTTACCAAGCAACTTTCAGAAGTTTTTATTTCTGGCTCTGCAAACAAACCATTTAATACCCATGTATTTAAACCTTTGAAGATCATTTTCTTTCTTATAATGAACTGGTAATATAACTTTGCCTGATTATTTGACTTAATTTAAGTCTGGCTTGTTTTATTCTTTGAAAAGTTTGAATTACAGCTTTTTTCATTTATTTTGATTCTGATGCCTGTTGAGGCAGGATCATTTCTATTAAATATTCAGATTGTGACTCCAAACCAAACCAAAATGACTTGGCGATATTATTTACTAGTGTGATGAAACCACCTTTTCTACCTTGGAAAAAGTTGAGTATGAAACCTTACTTGTGTGACATCATGAAAACATCAAAATAAATCATTGAGCATTGTGAACCTCCACAAGTTTGCTTCATCCTTGGGTACAACTTCCACATGTCTGAAGTTTCAACATTCATCTGTTCAAATTATGAGTATGTCTTTCAGACCTTTCAGAAAGGAGATGGGATCTGTATCAAAAAATGTAAATGTTTTTGTTTGAAATTATCTAATTAACCCGAGAGCAAAAACTAGGGAAGAAAATTTTGTCTGAAGCTGGTAAGAAGGTGTCATTCAACGCCATGTGGATGTTTTGCTGCAGGAGGGACTGGTGCGCTTTACACAATAGGTCAAAGTCAGGAAGCTGAAGTTTGGGACAAATGGGACTTGAAAATGGACTTGGACTCTAAGCGTTGAGAGAAATTGGTTTGTGTCTTCAGGACAACAATCACCTTCACAAAGCCCTAATCTCAATCCCGTAAATCTCGACCCAGTAACACCAGTTCTGTTCAAAGGAATGGATTAAAATCCCAGCAAACTACAGTAAGAAGCCTGTAGAAGGAAACCCAAAACGTTTCATCCAAGTCATACAGGTTAATGGCGGTTCTACTCCATCAAACACTGAGGAATTCAATTTTTTTTAATTCAAAGAACATACGAGAAAATAATCTAGTTCATCCTAAGTGACCTAAAAAGGGAAAAATTAGTTTGATTTACTCTTGAGAATGAGACAAAAGGAAAACTTTTACACTTTATGTACATTTCAATTGTAGACATTAAGACTTGCATTCATTTTGCCTTCAGTATTTGTCCATATCAAAATCAGCAAATCATTACAGAGAAATGGGTTTGTGGCTAAAGTGAATAATGAGGCTCACTTAAAGGGAATATGAGTTATCTGTTGATGGATTAAAAGTGTAATTTTTTTTAATTTTTTTTTTACAGGCTGGTCTGATTGAAACAAATGCAGAGCTGAAAGTTTTCATCGATCAGAATCTGAGCCCTAGCAAAGGTATACCTTAATATTTGTTTCTTCTTCAGTATTTGAATGAAAGTCTGCATATTTTTGAATCATTTTCTCGAATCCAGCCCCGAAGCATGCACACGTTTCCGTCCAGGTGCGTTCCTTGTTGTTTGAAAGTGAACAACAGGGGGCAATGGAGATTCATTCGCGAGTCATCCTCATCGCTGCTCTCCCTTTGTCTCCTCTCAGGTGTTCTGTCCTTGGTTACTGTCCAGCCTACAGCTGCCCCCAAACAGCTTCTACCCAAAACCCTCGGGCCGTCTAATGTGAACGTTGCTGCACACATGCAGCATGTGCCACACATGGTGAGTGCGTGGGTATAAATCTCTGTAAGGGCACCACAATGAACAAATTACTGCAAAATTTCTCCAAATCTTAAAAAAAAAAAACATAGCTTTGCTTCATCTTTTGTAACATAACCCCCCCCCCTCACCTATTATCATTGCGAGGTGACCGGGCGGAGGGGTAGGTGCAGGCAGTTGATCCTAAGCTCATCAACCCTACAGTCAGCAGGATTACACCCATCATCTCATTATGTTGAAGCAATGTATACACAACGGAAATCAGCTTACATATCACCTTAGCGAAGGAATAGATCACCTATCCCCTGGAGGCCTGCTCATGTTGATGTTGGTGGGGAACGCACACGCTCACCAAAAGTCCAGAAACGTTTTCCAGAAAAGCAGGAGTTGGATGGTCTGATGCTTCGATGTGTAAAGGAAACTCGGGGCCGAGTTTATCAGATCGATTCAAACCTTCGGTCTGAGCAGCCGTAGCTTCTCTACAGCCTGACGTGAACTTCCCCTTGAATTCAGTCACCTGCACCATCATAGTCAAAGGTAGAATTCACAATGATGTAGACTATGAAATCTGAAATGTTACCGACCTCATCTGTAATATAAGGTCATAAAAAGCTTTGTTTCTCTGTGGTTATTAAGTTTTTGTCTTCCAGCGACGTCTTCCATTCTTTTTCAGCTGCTCTATTAATAAAAAGAAGAATTTATAGAAATTTGCTAGATGTTAAAGTAGACAGATAATTTATTAAGCCCATGTGGGAAATTGTTTTGCAACAACAAAAACAAGCAAATGAGTAAAAATGATTTAAACAAACAAAAAATAAAACTTCGGCCCATAAAGTAACCTGAACTTGAGTTGCATTCAGTCATTTTAACTTTTTGAATGCCGTAGACATTGGCTGTTTAAAAAAGCTCATTCCTAATTAAAACCTTTAGCTGCTGTCGGACTGATCCAGAAAATATTACTTCACTGTTTTAATGTAATCTAAACCCTGTTAAATACGCGCTTTTTTTTTCTTCTAAAGAGTATCAGTTAAAGAAGATTTAATTGTCCGTTTGCTGCCCCATACGGCCGCCGGTCAGTCTGATTGTTCTCACCGCTTCTTCCGCCCTCTCCCTTGCAGGTGATTGGAACACCGCAGAGGCCGACGGTATCGAACACGATTCTGGTAAACAGTCCGCACACGCCCAGCTCCCAGTTCCTAACTCAGACCCAGCCCGCTGATGCCTCGCCCTGGTCGTCAGGGTGAGTTGTTGCTGAGCTTTGTGAAGCTTAAATTCAACATAAAGCACATTGCAAAAGAATATGTACTCCCTGCGTTTTTATGGCGTTTTGTTACATTACATGCAAGCAAAACCTGAGGGTATTTTATTGAGATTAAACGGCATTAACCAACGCAAAAAATTGCATAATCATGAAGCGGGAGGAAAAGGACCAATAGTTTAAAAACGCATCTCAAATAAAATGTAAAAGATTTTTTGTTTTTATTGAGTCCCTTTGAGTTGAATGTACGTCGAAACCCATTTGGTGGAGTAACGGCTGCACATCTGTAACAAGCTCACATACTTAGACGCTTTTTTGGATTGGACGCAGAACCTCTCCAAGTAGCCATTTTCAGGCGTTTCCATGGATTCTTAATTCGACTTGGATCTGGAAGCATAAATTTGATCTAAAAAATTTCACTGTAGCTCCGGCTGTTTGATGTCATTCTCCTAGTTCTAGTTATTTTGCAGACACTTTTTCACTGTGGAGGTAATGTGCTCGAGTTCGTTTTCCCCTGAATGATCTTTAAGCAAATTTTAAACAGGGTTTCTTATTCTTATATATATATTTTTTAAATTAATGGTCTCATTCTGTCACGTCTTGATATGTTTGCAGTTGTGGCAAATTAGTAAAAGTTTTGGATTGAACAGAGCTACGTTAAATGTTTAGAGCTTTTTCTTCCCTAACAGCTTTCTCCTTGACCTTCCTGTCATAATTATTTTTTGGTCTTCATGATGCTGTTTGTACTGTAATGTTCTTAACAGAAGAGCTGAATTTATACTGAGATTAAATCAGGTGGACTCTATTTACTATGCATAAAAAAAAAAAGGTATATTATTTTGTTTCTATTTCTCACTTATTCAACCTTTATGGGTCTTCCCCCATAATGTTTGTGAAACGTGAAAAACTTCAAGGTGTGCGAGTGGTTTTTGTCTTTCCAAGTGAAGAAGTTCATATTGCGTCGCCATGTTTAGACGTGTAGTGACGGGGCCGGGGGGGCTCTGTCCACAGAAAGCGGGGTAAAAAAGGGGAGAAGAATGGAAAGGGCCTGAGACATTTCTCCATGAAAGTGTGCGAGAAGGTGCAGAAGAAAGGAGTCACCACCTACAACGAAGTGGCAGACGAACTGGTGGCAGAATTCAGCTCTGCAGACAACCACATGTCGCCTAACGACTCGGTGAGTTTTGGAGTTGTCTCCAAAGCGAGGCGGTGGCAAAATTGATTCAAAATCGGTATTTTGTGGTAATTAAGCAATTTTCTTATCTTTTTTTTTTTTCTTCTTCTTTTTTTTTTTTCCCCCAGCACGTTTATGACCAGAAGAACATACGGCGGCGTGTTTACGACGCCCTCAACGTGCTCATGGCCATGAACATCATCTCCAAAGAGAAGAAGGAAATCAAGTGGATTGGCTTGCCCACCAACTCCGCACAGGAGTGCCAAAACCTGGAGGTACAGAGGAGGAAACCTTTTTCCACCTCGCCGTCTCCAAACGTTTTACAACAGCTCCTCGTCTCAGCTGCTGCTGCTGTTGTTTGATTTGCTCTTCAGGTGGAGAGACAAAGGCGGCTGGAGAGGATTAAGCAGAAACAATCACAGCTGCAGGAGCTCATACTGCAGGTGAATGGAGCGTGGATCGTTCAGGACTGAACGATAAAATGGAAATCATAAGTATTTGCCTCACCCCAGACAGGAAAGCATCTGGTAGCTACTTCACAGTTCGTGTTTTGTGTCTCGACAGCAAATAGCCTTCAAGAACCTCGTTAAGAGGAATAAAGAGACAGAGCAGCAAGCAAATAGACCCCCACCTCCAAACTCCATCATCCACCTTCCATTTATCATCGTCAACACCAGCAAGAAGACCGTCATCGACTGCAGCATCTCCAACGACAAGTACGTGATCACCAGCTCTTTCATGACTTAAGCTCAACTCTGGTAGAAGAGAAACTTTCACACTGACGTCATTCTAGCAACTTTTGAACTCCTGCGAAGTCCACACCAGGAAATTAAATGGCTGAATTGCCTCATTACGCACTCGAATGCTACAGAATCCTCTCCAAGGCATTAACATTGTGATGGGTCCATATTTTCTCACACCAAAAATATGAAAGTTTTATTCTTCAAGCTTCACAATCGACTCGGCTTTGGTGAAATGTTTTCTCGGTCTCATAAAGTCAACTTCCTGCCTCCGTGCTGAATTACAAATATGCATTGAGACAGCAGCATGAGTCATTTGCTGTGAAAAATTTGACTGTTATACAATTTAAAGCCTTGCAAGAAGTTCTGCAGGAAACATGCAGTTCTCACTTCAGCAGAGGAACGACCAAACGAGTTCAGATGAAAGGTTTGTTCAGAAAGATGATGCACCATTGACCATTTTCAAGTTCCTTTGAAACATTTTTTGTGCAATTAGTTTGAAAGTAAATACAAAGTATTTTTAAGCAAATTGTGTTTAATATTCAGGTAATATTCATCTTTCGTTCTCTGTTTTAGTTTGTATTTTCCTGGCTCAGTAGAAGCCAGGAACATGATCTATGATGCAATCATAGATCATGTAGCTCATGCACTGCTGAGAGATTTGGTTGATCTCTCAGATGTTGTAAAGCTTAGACCAGACGGTGCGGATTTTGTTGCTGTCCACTTTTGCAGTTTAGGTTGTTCTGCACCAAGTTGTTGTAGAAGTGGAAAGGAGCAATCTGCGATAGCGAATGCTGGATTTTGAAATGTTTGCTGCTGAAACGGCTTCCGTTTCACTCTGTCTCCAGAGCGGTCTTTTCCCATCCACGCCAAAGTGGGAATCCTGACGTTTTACCGCGTCTCCCGTTCTGCTCCTTGTCTCCAGGTTCGAGTATCTGTTCAACTTCGACAGCATGTTTGAGATCCACGACGACATTGAGGTGCTAAAGCGCATGGGCATGGCCTGTGGCTTGGAGGTGGGGAAGTGTTCTCCTGAAAACCTGAAAATTGCACGAAGCCTGGTGCCAAAAGCCCTGGAGCCTTACGTTATAGGTAAATGCTTTCAGACTTGTGCCGGTGTCTGAAAGAAATGGCGGTTCAGATGAAAATGAAATGGAGAAACGGTTTGACTACATTAGGATATGTTTTCATTCATGTCAGGTTATGTAAATCTATTTGGCAGTTGTTTTTAGCGAGTAAATAGTTCAGCAGGCGTCATGTGTTCACCGTGTTTGTCCAAATAATTTTCTTGAAGAGATGGCAAAAGGCCCCATCAGCAACGTCTACATCACTGGAGGCTCTTCTGCCAATGGAGGTCGTTACACTGCAAGGTAGGAAGCAGATCTTATTACCTTATGGGTCCCCCCTCCCTCAGTTTATTCAGGTTTATCTCAATTTTGACCTTAATTTCCGCTTTTACGTCGTAGTGACGGCTGCACTGACGGCACCATGGCGTCCAGCTCAAACGACTCTCACTACAGCGGGTCTCGTGTTGAGACCCCCGTCTCTTACATGGGGGACGACGACGAGGAGGACGAGTACGAGGAAAACGACGACGAAGACTAACCCTCCCACAGCTCGCCACTCCAACGAGCGCAGTCCTTCAAACCACAGTCACCATGGGAATCGAATCCCCCCCCCTTTTTTCGTGTGCGCTTCTTGAAACCCCCCCGCCCGTCCCCCGTCCCTGTGTCCCACGCCTGTATTTCTGTCTGGCTTTCTCAGGGCTGTAGATGAATTTTGAACAAGCAGAGGCAGCGCTCTGCTCCCGAATCACGTGCACCTGCACCACAGCTCTGGGTGTGGGGGGGGAGGTGCGATCCAAGGGAACTGTAGGCTTTTTCGTTTTTTTTCTTTTTTTTTGGTATTTTTTTGTTGGGTTTTTTTTTTTTTTTTTTTTTTTTTTTTTTTGTTTTGCCCTGGCCCCCTGAAGGTTCAGGACGCTTAATCCTTTTTTTTAAAAAACCCTC